>NC_090390.1:80279808-80458767 GCF_036365525.1 Heterodontus francisci
CTCATAAGACAACCCCTTCATCCCAGGAATCAGTCTAGCGAACCATCTCTGAACTGCTTCAAATGCAAGTATGTCCATCCTTAAGTAAGGAGACCAAAACTATACGCAGTACTCTAGATGCAGTCTCACCAATGCCCTGGATAGTTATAGCAAGACTTCCTCACTTTTATACTCTATTCCCCTTGCAATGAATGCCATAATTACATTTGTCTTCCTAATTACAAAATCCAGACTTGGGCTGATAAGTGGCAAGTAACATTCATACCACACAAGTGCCGGGCAATGACCATCCCCAATGAGGGAATCTAACCATCTCCCCATGACATTCAATGGCATTACCATCGCTGAATCCTCCACTATCAACATCCTGGGAGTTACCATTGACCAGATACTGAACTGGAGGAGCCATATAAATACCGTGGCTACAAGAGTAGGTCAGGAGGCTAGGAATCCTGCGGCGAGTAACTCACCTCCTGATTCCCCAAAGCCTGTCCACCATCTACAAGGCACAAGTCAGGAGTGTAATGGAATACTCTCCACTTGCCTGGATGGGTGCAGTTCCAACAACATTCAAGAAGCTCGACACTGTCCAGGACAAAGCAGCCCGCTTGATTGGCGCCCCATTCACAAACATACACTCACTCCGCCAACGACGCACAGTGACAGCAGTGTGTACCATCTAAAAGATGTACTTCAGCAATGCACCAAAGCTCCTTCAACAGCATCTTCCAAACCCATGACCCCCACCACCTAGAAGGCCAAGGGCAGCAGATGCATGGGAACACCATCACCTGCAAGTTCCCCTCCAAGCCACACACCATCCTGACTTGGAACTATATTACCGTTCCTTCACTGTCGCTGGGTCAAAATCCTGGAACCCCCTTCCTAACAGCACTGTGGGTGTACCTACACCACATGGACTGCAGCAGTTCAAGACGGCAGCTCACCACCACCTTCTCAAGACGGTATAGCAGGGCATTTAGAAAAATTCAAGGTAATCAGGCAGAGTCAAGACAGTTTTGTGAAAGGGAAATCATGTTTAACCAATTTTTTTTGGAGTTCTTTGAGGGAGTTACATGTGCTGTGGATAAAGGAGAACCGGTGGATGTATTGTACTTAGTTTTCCAGAAGGCATTTGATAAGGTGCCACATCAAAGGTTATTGCATAAAATAAAAGCTCATGGTGTAGGGGACAACATATTGGCATGGATAGAAGATTGGCTAACTAACAGGAAACAGAGAGTAGGCATAAAAGGGTCATTTTCTGGTTGGCAAGATGTAATGAGTGGTGTGCCACAGGGATCTGTGCTGGGGCCTCAACTTTTTACAATTTATATAAATGACTTAGATGAAGGGACCGAAGGTATGGTTGCTAAATTTGCTGATGACACAAAGATAGGTAGGAAAGTAACTCGAGAAGAGGACATAAGGGGGTTACAAAGGGATATAGATAGGTTAAATGAGTGGACAAAGACCTGGCAAATGGAGTTTAATGTGGGAAAGTGGGAAATTGTCCACTTTAGCAGGAAGATTAAAAAAGCATATTATCTAAATGGTGAGAGATTGCAGAGCTCTGAGATGCAGAGGGATCTGGGTGTCCTAGTGCATGAATCACAAAAGGTTAGTATGCAGGTACAGCACGTAATTAGGAAAGCTAATAGAATGTTATCGTTTATCTCCTGGAGAATTGAATACAAAAGTAGGGAGGTTATGCTTTCACTGTACAGGGCATTGGTGAGACCACATCTGGAGTACTGGTCTTATTTAAGGAAGGATGAAAATGCTTTGGAGGCAGAACAGAGAAGGTTTACTAGACTGATACCTGGAATGGGCAGGCTGTCTTTCAAGGATAGAATGGACAGGCTAAGCTAGTATCCGCTGGAATTTAGAAGAGCAAGAGGTGACTTGATTGAAATATACAAGATCCTGAGGGGTCTTGACAGGGTGGATGTGGAAAGGATGTTTCCCCTTGTGGGAGAATCTAGAACTCCGGGTCACTGTTTAAAAATAAGGGGTCACTCATTTAAGACCGAGATGAGGAGAAATATTTTCTCGGAGGATCGTGAGTCTTTGGAATTCTCTTCCTCAAAAGGCAGTGGAAGCAGAGTCTTTGAATATTTTTAAGGCAGAGGTAGATAGATTCTTGATAAGCAAGGGATAGGAGGTTATCGGGGGTAGGTGGAAGTGTGGAGTAATCAGTTCAACCATGAACTTATTGAATGGCAGAGCAGGCTCGAAGGGCCGAGTGGCCTACTCCTGCTCCTAATTCGTATGCTCAAGGGCAATTAGGGATGGACAATAACTGCTGGCCTAGCCAGTGATGCCCACATCCCATGAACCAATGAAAAAAATTACTTGCTGTATCTGCATGCTAACTTTTTGTGATTCATGTACAAGGACACCCAGATCCCTCTGTACCACAGAATTCTGCAGTCTCTCTCCACGTGAATAATATTCTCCTTTTCTATCCTTCCTGCTAAAGTGGACAATCTTACATTTTCACACATCGTACTCCATCTGCCAAAATTTTTGCCCACTTATTTAGCAGACACAGCGTCCTCCTCACAACTTGCTTTCCTGCCCATTTTTGTACTGTTTGCAAATTTGGCTACAATACACTCGGTCCCTTCATCCAAGTCATGTGGAACTCACTACCACAAAGAGTAGTTAAGGCAATAGAAGAATAAGTTGATGGGGTCAGAAGGAAGTGAGTGGGGACCATAAAAGCTGGAATGATCAGTTTGGTTGAATGGCCTCATTCTGGGCTGTAAATTCTATGTAAAAAGAGGTGAGAGATTTCTGGGATGCTACATGCAAGACTTTCAATATATCATAAACACATTTCTCCCTTCATTACATTCCATTTGTATATTACAGAATAAAACACTCAATATCTGTAACATAATCTTGTATCTGGACACATTTTCTCGACACTTCCCCCTATGTTCTTATTTACATAGAATATTCAGCACATAAACAGGCCATTCAGCCCATCTAGTCTGTGCTGGCATTTATACTCTACGAGTCTCCTCTCATTCCATCTGCCTCATCTCAGCCTTTCAGCATATCTTTCTAATCCCTTTACTCATCCTGAAGGGTCTATACAGAGTAGATAGTGAGGACCTGTTCCCACTTGTGCTAGGATTGAGAATGAGAGGGCACAGATTTAAAGTAATTGGTAAAAGAAGCATAAAAGTGACGAGGAAAAACTTTTTTCACGCAGCGTTTGGTTAAGGTCTGGAATGCACTGCCTGAGTGTGTGGTGGAGGCAGGTTCAATTGAAGCAATCAAAAGGGAATTAGACAGTAATCTGAAAAGGAAGAATGCGCAGGGTTACAGGGAGAAGGTGGGGGAATGGCACTAAGTGAATTGCTCATTTGGAGAGCCACTGCAGACATGATGGGCCGAATGGCGTCCTTTTGCACTGTAATAATTCTGTGAATTCTCTCATGTACTCGTCTAGTTTCTTTTGGAAGCATCCAAGCTATATGCTTCAACTACTTCCAGTATTGTGCTTTTTGGCTCAGATGACTAGTGCATGGTGCTTCTAAGCTCAATGTTGAAGGTTCAATCCCTGCACTGGTCAATGCTGCTGCTTTGTTTGAAAGGTAATTACTACATTTCTGACTTGTAGTTCCAACTTTGCTCCTATAATTTTACGTAGTAGCATGGCTGAGTGGTCTAAAGTGCTGGATTAAGGTTCCACTCTCTGCAGTGGCCTGGGTTCATATTTCACTACTGTCAGAATTTAAGACCACATCTGGAGTTAGTCGTTGGGTAGCACAGAACTTGAGTATTGCTGAAAACAGAGGCATTTTGTCGAAGCTTTTCATCTTGCACTCATCAGGACCATTCACAAGAATACCAATGTAAGGGAAGCAAAAAATTAATACTACATGAGAAGAGAGTGCTGATTGGTTGGCAAGTGGACTCTGATTGATAGAGGCGTTGCCGTGGAGGATGCATCAGTTTATGGTGACTGACAGTTAACTGCCAAGCTTAGTTTGAAATTTAAACCAGGCAGCTTGACTCTGATTGGTTGGCAAGTGGATCAATCAGCACTCTCTTCTCATAGTATAAATTTGTTGCTTCCCTTACATTGGTATTCTTGCAAATTGTCCTGATGAGTGCAGACGAAAAGCTTCGACAAAATGTCTCTGTTTTCAGCAATACCGGACTACTGTCTTCAGTTCTGGGCACCACACCTCAGGAAGGATACACTGGCCTTGGAGGGAATAATGCAGTTAGGAGTAATTTATCGCATAAAAGGAGGCCATTTGGCCCATTGAGTCCATGTCAGCTCTCCACACAGCAATCCAGTCTGTACCACTCCCCCGCTTGATCCCTGCAAGTTCATTTCCTTCAATTTCCTCTTAAATCATTGATTGTCTCTGCTTCCACCACTCTTGTGGGCAGCGAGTTCCAGGTCTTTATTCACTCACTGCATAAAAGAGTTCTTCCTCATATTCCCCTGCATCTCTTGCTCAAAGCCTTCAATCTGTGTCCCCTACTCCTTGCACCGTCAGTTAATGGGAACAGTTTTTCCTTGTCTAACTTATCTAAGCCTGTCATAATCTTGTAGACCTCTATTAAATCTCTCATCAATCTCTTTTGCTCCAGGGAGAACAACCCCAGCTTTTCCACTTAACCTTGTAGCTAAAACCCCCCATCCCTGGAACTATTCTGGTAAATCTCTTCTGCATCCTCTCAAGGACCCTCACATCCTTCTCAAAGTGTGGTGACCAGAACTGGACGCAATACTCTAGTTGGGCCTAACCAGAGCTTTATAAAGGTTCGGCATAACTTCCCTGCTTTTGTACTCTATACCTCTACTTATGAAGCCCAAGATCCCTTATGCTTTACTAACCACTCTCTCAATAGGTCCTGCCACCTTCAAAGTTCAATGCACATGCGCCCCCGGATCCCTCTGTTCCTGCATACCCTTTAGAACTGTGCCATTAAGTCTATATTGCCTTATCCTATCCCTTCTGCCATAATGCATCACCTCACACTTATCTGTATTAAATTCCATCAGCCACTTGTCTGTCCATTCTGCTAGCCTATCTATGTCCTGTTGCAGGCAGCTCGTATCATCCTCACTGTCTGCCTCACCTTCAAGTTTGGCATCATCAGTAAATTTTGAAATTCTACTCTGTATTCCAAGATCCAAGTAGTATATATACAGTAAAAGTACTGACCATTGGGAGATTTACCAGAATGCTACCTGGACTAAATTATGAGAAGAGATAAAACAAATAACAGGGCTGTATTCCCTGGAATTTAGAAGGTTAAGGGGCAATTTGATTTAAGTTTTCAAGCTATTAAAGGGGAATTGATAGGGTCGATAGAGAGAAACTCTTTCCACTGGTGGGTGAGTATTGAACTAGGAGGTATAGTCTAAAAATTGGAGCCAGACACTTCAGGAGTGGAATTAGGAAACATGTCTACAAGCAAAGAGTGGCAGAAGTTTGGTACTCTCTTCCGCATTGTTAGATTTAAAATCTGAGATTGATCGACTTTTGTTAACTAACAGTATTAAGGGATATGAAGCCAAGGAGAGAATATGGAGTTAGGTCACAGATCAGACATGATCTCATTGAATGACGGAGTGGGCTCAAAGGGCTGAATGGCCTCCTCGTACCATTCTCTGAGTAAAGAAATTCTCCTCATTTCCCTATTGGATTATTTTATATTTATGGCCCTAGTTTTGGATTCTCCCACAAATGGAAATATTTTCTCTAAATCTACCCTGTCCAACCCATTCATAATTTTAAAAAGACCTCCATCGTGTTATCTCCATGTCTTCCCATTTCTAAAGAAAAAGCCCCAATCTGTTCAACCTTTCCCAATAGCTATAATCTCTCAGATCTGGTGCCATCCTCGAAATTGTTTTTTGCAATTTCTCCTAGGCATCTGTCTCTTTTTTATAGTGTGGAGATCAGAGATGTGCACAATATTCATCAGTCTGTGGTAATATCAATGGCTGGACTCTGACCAGTGGATACTTTCTAATTATACATCCCGTCAGTCAACTCCTTCCCCTTCACTGTACATTCATCCCCATGTAGTAGAATGTAGGAATGAGGTAGACTTCTCTCCCTAATGCTCCTCACAGGACAAATCAATTTGAACTGCAGAATCCATGCAGAATCATACACTATACACCTTTCAGTAATTGCCTCTCTTAACATGGACACTTTTTAGCTCTGCACTATCGAAACTGCAAAAAAAAAATCAATTTTACTTTGAAAAAGAAATAGCTGCACATTACCAGGGAATTAGCACCTGGCAAGAGAAAGGCAGAGAGAGAGATAAAAAGAGATACAGAGACATAACTTGTGCTTGAAATTCTGCTATCTTTTGTGTCAATTTGGCCAATTTACTCTGAAAAAACCAGTGCAACCTAGTAAAATCTACTCCACTGTGTGCATCTGTTTATATGTAACCGCCATACACAGAGTAAACATACTGATACATTTACTCAGAGATCCCTGCACAAAGTAGTTCCAAGAAGCTTTCACAGATACAAGATGAAAAACTACTTTTGGATTGTTGTGGGGGAGGGGTGGAATTTAAAAAAAAGGGCAATTTCACTTCATCCATCTAGAAAATTCAACAACATTCCAACAGCCCATCCAGCTGTTTCTGAAAACCACTCCAGGACTGTTGGGAGCCCCTACCCATTCCAAATTCTCCAGTCCCTAGTTTGCATGCCACCCTTTTGGGACCCTCTTGTCCTTCTGGAGTAAGCTCAGGATTAACTGCTGAAACCCACTGACCATCACCATGAATTTTAAAAGGCTCCCTCAGTCACTTCTCCTCAAGGCTGAACACCAAAACCCCATCCCCAAGCTTCAGTGGTCTTTTCTCACTATTCAACGTCCCAAAAGGTAGAAATCGGTCTTGCAGATCCTCGACACACAAGCTCCCAGGTTTCAGCACAATAAAAGCACTGCAAACTACAGGGGGCGGGAGCGTGAAACATAGATTCCAAAAGTTCTCCCTTCTGGTTAACAAACTGAAAGAACCTGGAAGGAGATGGCAGGGGAAGGGTTGGGAAACTTAGACCAAACACAGAAGAGAAGGGTTAAAAGTGGTCGTGCCATTTGGAATATTTCCTTCGGTTAAGGGTAATTCCACTGATGTGGAGGCAAAAGAAACCAGAGTCTGATGAAGCTTGCCTGCAAGGCCTCACACAGCCCCACTATGGCAAATTGTTGGCAGCCACACTCGGCTTTTTCAGAGCCACCGGCATAGTTCAACATACTGTTGTCAACACTGTCAATAAATAACACCCCATCCTCCCCCACAATTTCTAAACCTTTTCCTCCTGCAGCCAGTTACTTGTGCACAGCTAGGGCTGCACCAACACTGGATATCTCCACAGCACCCAACATAAAGAAATATGAGCAACAGTGGGCCAGACGGTCCCTCGAGCCTCTTCTGCCATTCAATAGGGCAATGGCAGATCTTCCACCTCAATTCCACTTTCCCACACCATCCCGCGATTCATTTGTAGACTAAGTAAGGAGTGTCTTGTCACTGGGTAGCATAGACTATTCAAAATGGGCCCAATGATGCCCTTGTAGGGAACTCCCCAGCGGGGACCACATGAGAGCCATCAGCAGTGGCTATCTTGACTATTTTTTGCCCCTTCTCTAGTCATGGGCACAGAGACCAATTACAGTCATCATGACTGAGATTAACTAAAATTAAAGCAGACCAGGGATGAAACCTCAGATGTTTGGTTTGCATGACTCTCACTGTCGAGAAGAACCCGGGGCAGAGAGAGGAGCAGAATATTTTCCACCTGTAGTACTGCCTCCCTTGCACTAAGCGGCAGTGTTATTCCCCAAGAGCTATTAGCACCACAGCACCATCAGCTGGCAGAAACAGTACAGCAGGAAAAGCATTTCCCAGTTTAATGTGGGGAAATATTGACTAAATAGGTCTGCGAAATACAATTTTAAAAAAACCCACACCAAACTGACTGCACATTTAAATAAGAGCAATAATAATTAGTGCGGGGTCATAGAAGTAGCCATACAAAAGAAAAACATTCTGCTCTTTCTGACAAATGGTTGTGTAGCACTGAGCAATACAATCAAAAGATGCCAAGTTTGATGCCCATTCACCTGGGAGTCTGTTCCTTTCACTTAGGATAGTGCTCGGACATGTGCAACTGGCCTCAATGCCTGCAAGATTGGGAAATGCGGGTGGGGGTTGGTAAAAATAGCAAAAGTCCCAAACTGCTGGAAAATGTACTGCAAGGGCAAGATGGGGCTTAGCTGTGATGCTCTCCACAGTCAAATAGTAATAAGGCTTAGAAATTGGGGTTGGCAACGTTGGTGGAAGAATGCTGAATGTGCGTCTTGTCCTTTAGTTTAGCAGAAGGGTGAATCAATTTCAAATAAATGGGTTTCAAAAGACATGGAGACAGCAGTTGTAATGGGGGGGAGGGGGGGGGGGGGGAAATGGGGAGGAAAAGGTCACCCATTTAAGAGAACACTCCCTTCCTTTGACCATATTTCTGTTATATTTGCATTCCCTTCCCATGTTCAAAATTCACTGCATTGGTTTCCTCTTCATTGTAAAAAGTGCTTAAAACATCTTCCTGCACGTGAACACCAGATAAATTCAAAATGCTGCTGGAGAATAAAGCTGTGCGATGCTGCTTTTGCTGTTTATATCGTACCTGCTCACATTCCTGTATAGAGGGACATAGAAAGGTAACAAACTACAGACCTCTCTCTCTTTCCCAAGGTTTTCCCTCCCACCAGAACAAGTAACAAAGCCCTAACTATTTCCACAAAAACGTCTCACAGATCCTGCCTTTACCAATGGCTTAGTGGTTTACAGGTGGCCATAAAGCTGGATGGACAAACTTAGAAATAGTCGCTCAGGTAACTCTTTGCCGGAAATGATTTGGGTGTTGCCTGCTACGTTCCACAGCGGGAAATGCCTCTGTTTTCACATGTCGAGGGCTGTTCAGGGAAGGAAAAAAAAAGCTTTGTGCTTTCCAAAAAAACTAATCCGAAAGCAGTTAAAGGCTGCAATCTATTCTCAAGGAAAGAGGAGGGTTACCAATTTAAATTTAATTCTTACGGTTAATGATGTGATCTGAACCCCTCGATTAGATTCCAGCCTGTAACTCACTGCCGGGTATCTGTTATTCCTATATATAAACCACCCGAACCCCTCGATTAGATTCCTGTCTGTAACTCACTCCCGGGTATCTGTTATTCTATATATAACCCCCCCCCCCCCCCACGAACCCCTCGATTAGATTCCAGTCTGTAACTCACTCCCGGGTATCTGTTATTCTATATATAAACCACCCGAACCCCTCGATTAGATTCCTGTCTGTAACTCACTCCCGGGTATCTGTTATTCTATATATAACCCCCCCCCCCCCCCCACCACGAACCCCTCGATTAGATTCCAGTCTGTAACTCACTCCCGGGTATCTGTTATTCTATATATAACCCCCCCCCCCCCCCCCCCCCCCCCACGAACCCCTCGATTAGATTCCAGTCTGTAACTCACTCCCAGGTATCTGTTATTCTATATATAACCCCCCCCCCCCACCCACCACGAACCCCTCGATTAGATTCCAGTCTGTAACTCACTCCCGGGTATCTGTTATTCTATATATAACCCCACCACCCCCCCACGAACCCCTCGATTAGATTCCAGTCTGTAACTCACTCCTGGGTATCTGCTATTCTATATATAAACCTCCCAAACCCCTGATTACGTTCCAGCCTGTAGCTCACTCCATTACTCTGTACATTGCCTCGGCTTGAAACATGAAAAGTGCAGTTTTGCAAGCCAATACATATGTAAAAATACTTTTGAAAACTGAGCCACAGTATGACGAGAGGTGTCCGAGCTGCTGCCAGCTCTTTGGGATCCTCTGGTTTATCTCAGTCACTCTGATAAAAATGACAAGCTGCACTTGTTGAAACCCAAGAGAAACATTAATGTTGTTCTACTGCTTGAAGTCTCCCTTTTGACTAGCAGGGAAGATGAAACGCATCAATGGTGGAGCTAAAGTTTTATTTGATACTATACAGGGCTTGGCAGAGAAGAGGAGAGGGGGATCTCCAGGAGAGGAACACAGACAGGAAACCAGTTTCATTTTTAATCCCATTCAAATTAAAAAAGGAGAGAACACGAGTAAGGTCAGTGATCAGAAGAGGCCATTTGATTTATCCAAGTTCAGCCCACTTGTACAATACCTCTTCTATTAGTGCATCTCACTGTATTTTGAATAATACCAACACAGTTCCTTCTATTACAACTGATTCATTACCCAGATCGAAAGGTTTTGAATAAAGGAAGGTTTTCCATTCTCTCCTAAATTCACTACTTGTGCCCTAAAGCCCTTATTTTCTTGGATTATATTGATAATCTGGGTTATTTTGCACACTGAATCGCACCTTGAAGTGCAGTGTCCAGTAAACAGGTTGTTCCGAGTCCTGTCTTATCAAACCTCAGGAAGGGTATATTGGCAGCACAGATTTACCAGAATGACACTGACTCTTAAAGGGTTAAATTGTGAGGACAGGCTGCATAAACTTGCCTCGTATTCAGATGATTGTGTGGTGATCTAATCGGGGCGTTTAAAATTATTTGATAGGGTAGAGAGGGAAAAACTATTTCCTCTGGTGGGGGGAAATCCAGAACTGGGAAAATCATGTTAAGGTTGGAACCAGCAGTGATGTCAGGAAGCACGTTTCACACAAAGGGTAGTGGAAATCTGGAAGCGGATGCTGGGTCAATTGAAACTTTCAAGATTGACATCGATAGATTTTTTGTTGAGCAAGGGCATCAAAGGCATAACAAACAAGGATAGGTAAATGGATTCGAGGTACAGGTCAGCCACGATCTAAATGAATCATGAAAACAGGCTTCAGGGGCTGAATGGCCTCCTCCTGTTCCTATAATGATCCCAACTCTATGTCCTCCATACTTTGGGACTGTCCTTTCTAATGCAAGGACAGCATGGCTTTGCCCCATCAGGTAATCAAGATTAAGGCCCACTTGGCAAGGTGACATTCGGCAGCCCTGGTGTTGCTCAGAGTGGCACTCCTTCAATTGCAACAACTTACATTTATGTAGCAATTTTAACAGAACAAAGAATCTCAAGGCTTCTCACTGGAGCATTTTCAAACAAAATTTAGCACTGAGCCACATAAGGAGATATTAGAACAGGTGATCAAAAGGTTGGTCAAAAAGGTAGGTTTTAGGGAGTGTTTTAAAGGAAGAGACAGACAGACAGAGACAGAGGTGCATGAGGACAAATTTCCTTCATTACGGGTGCACAGCTAATTTGGATGGATTCAACCAACTCCTAACTTTTGATTCACGTGTAAATCTGCGGATGGGGCGGGGGGGGTGGTGGTGGGCAGATGGGGTGGGGGGCGGGGTGGGAGACCCTGGCTGATCGCCTGCGCCTTAGCCTTGGGACACTGAAGCCAAACGTAGAACAGCTGGTGGGACCAGCTAGCTCAGTGCACAGAGTCTAATCTGGAGAGAGCACTAATACCAGCTTCCTTTCCCCCCTGAACCCCTTCAGCTGAGCTTCTTGCACTGTACCATGGCTGGGTCCAACACGGTTCTCCCTATTCCCAGAAATAGCGGAGATACCAGATAGTTTCGTTCTTGAGCTGCGGGCCAAAGAGAGGGTTCATTTGAGCCAGGATGGCGATGAGCCAGCTAAAAGGAAAGAAAGAAATTAGAGTTTAATCCAAAGTGACTTCACAGGAGGATTAACTAATACCAACTCTCTTAGCTACCCAGTTCTGGTAACAAAAGGTGATCTTGAATGAACCCAAGTTCTAATACCTTGACTAGTTAGGCTAGGTTATTTTGTTTTTGTTACAATATATTAAATGTCACCAAATTCATTCAAATCAGGTTCAGCCAGCTGCGATAGTTTATTCTTTAACTCAAGGGGTTAAATCAGTAGCACAAAAAATAAAATCCATACTGCAGTTATAGTGCCACTTTAGTGACTATGTAAAGGTGCTAGGTTGTGCCCTAGACATGGAGTGTAACCCAACAGTCAGGGTGCAACTGGGAGCCCGGGCTCAAGCTGGACTAAAGCCGAGCAGGGAGAGACTTTGTGCAACCCAGCTCCAAGAGGCTCAGTTTCCTGTCATTAGCCAACTTGCTATCCATACTTCAACTTATCCCCGGACTCCACATGCTCTGACCCTAGTCATGCATCAACTTTGTGGTACTTTATTGAAGGCCTTTTGAAAATCCAGGTATATTACATCTACTCTCTTATTTCTATAAATTCAATAAGGTTGGGCAAGTACAATCTTTCCCTTTTGAAATTCATGCTAACTATTCTTCATTATACTTTCACTTCCTAGGTGTTTTTTTTTTTATTACCTCTTGGAGTAAAGATTCCCCTAACTTTCCATCACTAACCTTAAGCTACTTGGTCTACAGTTCCTTGGGCTCATTCCTATATCTAAAATGGAGACAGGACATCATTAGCTGTCCGCCAGTCCTCTGGTATTATAAAAATTCATTAGGAAAAGGAATAATTATATAAAATAGTGCCTCTGCTATTGACTCCTAAGCTTCTTTTAGTATGCGTGGGTGCAATCCATAACATGATACTCACAACAAGTAACAGCAAACAGCCGTGGTCACGATCATGGTTATTATCACACTGCAAAATAAACAGAAGGCTGGAATTAAAAATGAATATTTTTTCACAACACAGCATAACAGGTAACATATTAGGGAAACTGGGGCACTCAACCCCACTTCTGTCCCCTCAGCTGTAGGTCAAGGAGTAGCGGGGTGGGGATGGAGGTGAGGTGTAATATACATAAGAAGAATTTTTTCTTCATTAAATTCATTCTTCAGCTGTGGACATTCCCATCTCTAATCTCCTCTAGTCCCACAAACCTCCCAGATATCTGTGCTCATCTAATTCTGGACTTTTAAGCATTGCCGATTTTGATCGGTCCACCATTGGCGGCCTTGCCTTCAGCTGCCTAGGCCCCAAGCTCTGGAATTCTCTCCCTAAACCTCTCCGTCTCTCTACCTCGCTTTCCTCCTTTAAGACACTCCTTAAAACCTACCTCTTTGACCAAGCTTTCAGCCATTTGCTCTAATATTGCTTTATAAACGCTCCTGCGGAGCACGTTGAGATGTTTTATTATGTTAAAGGCACTATAAAAAAAACATAAGCAAGTGTAATATTGTGGGCATTGCGGACAAGGTCAGCATTTATTGCCCATCTCTAGCTTCCCCTCGAGAAGGTATTAATGCGCTTTCTTCTTGAACTGTTGCAGTCTGTGTGGCGTAGGTACACCCACAGTGCTGTTAGGGTGGGAGTTCCAGGATTTTGACCCAGCAACAATGAAGGCCCAGTGATATACTCCCAAGTCAGGATGGTGTGTAACTTGGAAGTGATGGAACTGTTGCCCTTATCCTTCTAGGTGATGGAGGTTGTGGGTTTGGGAGGTGGTATAGTCCAAAAATCTCTCTCCAAGTTAAAATCCATAAAAGTTGGCATAAGTATTTTAACAGCAAGATTTCTCAGGGAAGTGAGGATGATAATAGGATGTTTTATTGAGTTAAAAAAAAATCAGGCTGCATAGTTCAAACAACCAAATCCTGAACCATTACATAAAAGTTTACAGCACAGAAACAGGCCATTCAGCCCAACTGGTCTGTGCCAGTATTTATGTCCCACAGGAGCCTCCTCCCACTCTGGTTCATCTAAACTTATCAACATAATCTTCTATTCCTTTCCCTTTCATGTGGTTAACTAGTTTCCTCTTAAAAGCATCTATACTATTCACCTCAACTACTCCCTGTGGTAGCGAGTTCCACATTCTAACCACTCTCCAGGTAAAGATGTTTCTCCTGAATTCCCTACTGGATTTATTAGCGACTATCTTGCATTTATAGTCACTTGGTAGTACAGAACTTGAGTATTGCTGAAAAAAAAAGGACATGCTGTCAAAGCTTTTCATCTTGCACTCATCAGGACAGATGCAAGAATGCCAAATTTCAAAGGGAGCACCAATTTATACTGCATGAGAGAAGGGTGTTGATTGGTTGGCAAGTCGACTGATGGCGTTGCTATGGAGAACGCTTGGTCCAAGCGCAGACTGGGTGACCGCTTTGCGGAACATCTCCGCTCAGTCCGCAAGCAGGACCCTGAGCTTCCGGTTGCTTGCCATTTCAACACTCCCCCCTGCTCTCATCTCTGTCCTGGGATGGCTGCAGTGTTCCAGTGAACATCAACGCAAGCTCGAGGAACAGCATCTCATTTACCGATTAGGCACACTACAGCCTGCCGGACTGAACATTGAGTTCAATCATTTCAGAGCATGACAGCCCCCCAATTTACTTTCATTTTTAGTTATTTTTTCTTCCATTCTTTTTTACATTTTTTACAATCCTTTTTTTTGCATTTATTTCATTTCATCTTAGTTTGTTCAGTTTGCTTACCCACTGTTTTTTTTTCAGGTTTGCACTTGCTGCTGTTCAATATTCAGTGTATTCACACCTAATCTGTACTAATGCTTTGTCTTTCAACACACCATTAACATATTGTTTGCCTTTGCTCCATGACCTTTTGGTCAGCTATGTGGCCTGGTCCAATATAGACCTCCTTTGTTATCTCTTGCCCCACCCCCACCTCACTTGCTTATAACCTGTGACTTTTCTAATATTTGTCAGTTCCAAAGAAGGGTCACTGACCTGAAACGTTAACTCTGCTTCTCTTTCCACAGATGCTGCCAGACCTGCTGAGTGGTTCCAGCACTTCTTGTTTTTATTTCAGATTTCCAGCATCCGCAGTATTTTGATTTTATTCTAGAATAGTCTGCTCCCTGGTTGGTTCCATAGCATATAAGGGCCTGTTTCAGTGCTGTATCTCTCTATGTCTCTATGACTCTTTTTTGGAGAAATACAATCTCTAATACATTCAATGAACTCTCCCTCAAGGCTACCTTTGCCAACTTGATTAATCCAGTCTATATGCATATTAAAATCACCCATGATTATTGCCGTACCTTTCTTACAAACCACCAGTATTTCCTGGTTTATACTGTGCCCCACTGCGGAACTTCTGTTTGGGGACATATAAATTATTCCCACCAGGAACTTCTTTCCCTTGTGATTTCTTCTTTTTACCTAGACTGATTCTACGTCTTGATCTCCAGTGCTTATATCGTTTCTCACTACAGCACTGATCTCTTCCTTTACGAACAAATCCACACCACCTCCTTTTCCTTCCTGCCTATCCTTCTGAAATACTGAGTACCCTTGGATATTCAATTCCCAAACCTGGTTTCCCTGCAACCACGTCTCAGTAATCTTAACTAAATCATACCCATTCGTCTCTATTTGCTCTGTTAACTCATTAATTTTATTCCGAATGCTTCGTGCATTCAGATACAAAGCCTTTAAGTTTGTTCTATTATCAAATTTCCTTACTCTTGTACGATTCATTGGTGCAATATGATGTTCACACATTCTGTCCCTTCCTTTTATTTTCTGGTAACAATGAGCATCATCACTAACCTGCACTCCTACCTTTTCCTTTAACTTTGACTTCCTAATTTTCCACGCAACTGAACCCTCCCCCAACTAGTTAGTTTAAAGCCCTATCTACAGCCCTAGTTATGCGATTCGTCAGGACTCTGGTCCCAGCATGATTCAGGTGGAGCCCTTCCCCAGTACTGGTGCCAATGCCCCATGAATTCGAACCCATTTCTCCCAAACCAATCTTTCAGCCACACATTTATCTCTTTAATCTTATTGACCCTGTGCCAATTAGCTCGTGGCTCAGGTAGTAATCTGGAGATTATTACCTTTTTGGCTCTGCTTTTTGATTTAGCCCCTAACTATTCATATTCCCTCAGCAGAACCTCTAACCTCATTCTACCTATATAGGACTGAACATTTATCAGTCATCTTTGATGTTGTCTGAAGCATATTTCGAGCAGGTGAGGACAGAATTTGGCTTGGTGTATAATGCTTACTCTTTCTAAATAGCCTTTCTGATGTTAGATTACATTACCTTACAGCTAGGGGCCACAAAGACTAATAAACCAATAGTCAATAATAAATCCAATAAATTCAGGAGAAACCTCCTTACCCAGAGAGAAGTTGGAATGTGGAACTTGCTAAACACCAGCACAAACCATTTCGGCTGAATGGCCTGTTCCCATGCTGTGCATTCTATGTAATTTCCTGCATCAAAGCTCCCACCTCTGCCTTCTATTTATTCGTATTCGTAATATCCACCCTAGAGGGGTCTGGGTGGTACAGCAGATTATCCATTTGCATTCTATCGCCAAGACAAGGGTTTAAAAACAGCCCAACTTATTAGGTAAGAAAGCCTCCTCTCTGTCTGGTGGCTGTAAGTGAGCTTGGTGTAGTCTCAGCCCCAGCCCGAGCAGGCATGGTCCTACAGAAAAAAAAGCCCTCATTCAAGCATGACATTAGTGCCTTCACTTCGAGGCCAGTGTGAATGGGAAGGGAAAAAGTGCAAATATCAGCCAGTAGGAGTTGCAAAGGGTAGTAGGATCAATATTGAATATTAACACTCAGTGCCTGAAGTGGATATTCCTCAGCATTAACAGTCCTCACCTTCAGAAGAATAAGATTTGCCTAATAAGAACACCGTATAATCTGACACAGCTGTTCAAATGCTGGTCAGTTCTAATGGTACGATTATTTCTTAAAGTGGCCATTTCCAGTGCCATTTAATCTCCAGAATCCAGACACACGTCTCTTGCTCTTACTGAGAAAGACAGTCAGGTAACTATCTACTGTTTGTTACAGCTCCCTTCAATACACAGTAAACTGCGTGAAATGTTGGAACACTACCCAGCTGCAGAGTTATTCAAAAGAGAGATTGCACTGATTCAGTAGCTTATGTCAGCCGTACCATCGTGTTTCAATTTAAATAAAATGTATCTTCAGTAGGACAAGTATATCTGAGGCAGGGATTATGTAAAGGACCATTATAGTGCTGTCTGGAATGGACCAAGAGGCCACCCTGTGGTCCTTTAGCATCAACTGAATGATTTCACAATTTGAGACTGAACTGGAGAACTTTGACATCACGGGTCTATACTCAAACATTTACTGCATGTATTGATTGGTATCTCAGTAGAAAGGTGTTTAATCAGTCCAATAACATGCAAATAAATTAATGACTAGCACCTCAAAATCTCCAATACAGCCAAAACTCAACCAAACATCCATTCAGGATTGGATGGTCCCTTCAATCACTGGAATATTAAAAAGGGTCACTAACCACAAGCAGCACAGTCTGAGTAGAAGCTTGTGGGTTTAAGACCCACTCCAGGACTTCAGCACATAAATCAAGGCTGACACTCCAGTGCAGTACTGAGGGAGTGCAGCACTATCTGGTCTGTCTTTCAGGTGAGCTGTTAACTGATTCCCTATCTGCCCTCTCTGGTAAGCTCAAAAGATCCCATGGCAACTATTTCAAAGAAGAGCAGGGGATTTAGTCCCAGTGACCTGGCCAATATTTTATTCCTCAAACAACATCACACACAAAAAAAAAAAAAAAAAAAAAATCGCAGGGCTATTTGGAAAGGCAAGGGAGTGAGAGCTGCACTTGCAGAGAGCTGGCAAGAATACAACAAACTGAATGGCCTCCTTCTGTGCTGTAACCATTTTAACGATTGTATGAACAGATTATCCAATCATATCATATTGCTATTTGTGGGAGCTTGCTGTGTGCAAATGAGCTGCCGCATTTCCCACATTACAACAGTGACTACACTTCAAAAGAACTTCAGTGGTTGTAATAAAAGCAAAATACTGCAGATGCTGGAAATCTGAAATAACAAGAAATGCTGGAAATACTCAGCAGGTCTGGCAGCATCTGTGGAGAGAGAAGCAGAGTTAACGTTTCAGGTCACTGACCTTTCAAAGGGTCAATGACCTGAAACGTCAACTCTGTTTCATTGGTTGTAAAGCATCTTGGGACATCTTGAGGTCATGAAAGGCGCTATAAAAATGAACGTCTTTCTTTAAAACAACTTGCACTTAATATAATATTAACATAATAAAACGTCCCAAGGTGTCTCACGGGAATGTCAACAAACACAATTTGACACCGAGCCACATAAGAAGCCATTAGGACAGGTGACTTAGTCAAAGAGGTAGGTTTTAGAGGGTGCCTTAAAGGAAAGGGAGGGGAGGGGAGGGGAGGGGGGAAGGAAGAGAGGGGGAAATTACAAGAAAAATAATAGCTATTCGGGCACAAACAATAAAAAATACATTTAAAATGAAAACCAGGGCTGATTAATTCAAAAGCAGCATTACAATATAATAGCATCTTCCTTTTAAATTTGGAGATCTATAGGTGGCCCCCATAATACAAAGAAAAATTGAGGGGGATAAAGAAAAGACACGTTAACCTTTCGGCCACAAGCTTATAATAAATCTAAAGGTATTACGCTATGGACTTGTTTGGGTCTGATGACAAACCCCTAGGATTCTCCTGCATCAAAACCTTCGCCATCAGTTAGAAACACTGTGTGGACACATACCCTCTGTTTGGACCCTTAGGAACAAACCAAGGCAGAGCAAAGCCAACGAGCCCCCAGAAGACAGTAAAGCAGACGAGAGGAATGGTCACCGAATGACTGGTCATCTTGACCTTGTACAAAAGCCAAGCTCTGTCCCTGGGATCTTCCCAACCGCTGACTATCTCCTTCTCTACCAGCTGAATCCACCAATCACACCCTTCATCACAACTCCGCCCACTCTCAGTCCTTATTGGCCAGTGGTGACACAATTGTTTTCCAATTGGTCGGCTGCACCGTCCATCATTACCAACTCTTAATCTCGCACTGTGATTGGCTCTTCATTTACCTTGTTTTTTTCCTCCTCAGTTTATTTTTCCCCTTATCCTTAGTTCCTGGGATTCCCCAATCAATTCATTTAAATCCTGTTCCTTTATCAAAGTTTATTGTAAAAATGTTTTCAATTGCAGCAGAGATCACAGTTCGTCTTGTCGCCCTTCTGAGGGTGTCCATTGGTTGGTCGTACGTCAGAGGGGGGGGGGGGGGGGAGGGGAGGGGAGGGGGGGGGGCAGGCTTCCATCAACTGGCCGGTTTGTGATTGGTTTGTTGCTTCACGGCCAGTGGGTTTCGGTTGGTTGAAACAAGTGTCAGTCATTAGAAGGCCGGCAGGCGCGACTTCAGCTTGTTTGCAATGTTGTAACATCGATATCGATTGGATACCAGCAAACTACAACTTTACACCTTGTGCAAGGAATTCATTCACAAATTACAATCTGGGACAAAAATAGCATTCATCTTTGATCGGTCAAAAATATATACTTTTAACAAGTAAGATGACTTACTTATTAGTATATTTAAAGGGAATTGGATAAATAAATGAAACGAAAAATTACAAGGGAAAGAGCAGGAGAGTGAATTATAGAAATAAAAACAATAAGTGCTGGAAATACTCAGCAGGTCTGGCAGCATCTGTGGAGAAACAGAATTAAATCTGCCATCTCTCTGCATGAGTAACTCAGCTTGCCCCACTCCTCTACCCTTTCCCCACAGCCCTGCAATTTTTTTTCTCTTCATTTCCCTTTTGAATGCCACAATTGGATCTGCCTCCACCTCATTCTCAGGCAGCATATTCCAGATCCTAACTGCATAAAAAAAAAGGATAGAGCAGGGTACTTTCCAAATGGGAAGAGGTTAAGTATAGTGAATGTCCAAAGAGATTTGGGGGTTCAGGTGCATAGATCTTTAAAATGCCACGAGCAAGTGCAGAAAATAATCAAAAAGGCTAATGGAATGCTAGCCTTTATATCTAGAGGATTGGAGTATAAAGACACAGAGGTTATGCTGCAGCTGTACAAAACCCTGGTTAGACTCCACTTAGAGTACTGTGAGCAGTTCTGGGTACCACACCTTAGGAAGGATATATTGGCCTTGGAGGCAGTGCAACGTAGGTTTGCAAGAATGATACCTGGACTACAGGGGTTAAGTTACGAGGAGAGATTACACAAATTAGGCCTGTTTTCGCTAGAATTTAGAAGGTTAAGGGGTGATCTGATCGAAGTCATCAAGATATTAACAGGAAAAGACAGGCTAGATAAAGATAAACTATTTCCACTGGTTGGAGATTCAAAAACTAGGGGCCATAGTCTAAAAATTAGGACCAGACCGTTCAGGAGAGATGTTAGGAAGCACTTCTTCACGCAAAGGGTGGTAGAGGTTTGGAACTCTCTCTCCCACAAACAGCAGTTGAAGCTAGAACAGTTGTTAATTTTATATCTGAGATAGATAGATTTTTGTTAAGCAAAGATATTAAGGGATATGGGCCAAAGGCAGGTATATGGAGTTAGGCCACGGATCAGCCATGACCTCATTGAATGGCGGGACAAGCTCGAGGGGCTGAATACCCTACTCCTGTTCCTATCTTCTATTGTTCCTATAAAAAGAGGTTTTCTGCATGTTGCCATTGGTTCTTTTGCCATTCACCTTAAATCAGTATCCTCTGGTTCTCGACCCTTCCACCAATGGGAACAGTTTCTCTCTATCAGCTGTCTTGACTCCTCATGATTTCAAACACTGGTGGATTTAATCTAATTTTGATAGCTCTACCAAAGAGTCAGCACAGACACAATGGTCTGAATAGCCTCCTTCCTAGTAGCAGGGATTAACAGGCCCTTCAGCCCACCAAGTCTATGCCAACCAATAACCACCCATTTATACTAATCCTACATTAATCCCATATTCCCTACCACCTACCTACACTAGGGGCAATTTACAATGTTCAATTTACCTATCAACCTGCAAGTCTTTGGCTGTGGGAGGAAACTGGAGCACCCAGCAGAAACCCACACAGTTACAGGATGAACTTGCAAACTCTGCACAGGCAGTCCCCAGAACTGAACCTGGGTCACTGGAGCTGTGAGGCTGCGGTGCTAACCACAACGCCACTGTGCCGCCCATGCTGAGAGACTAGAGAAGCTGGGATTGTTTCCCTTAGAGCAGAGAAGGTTGAGGGGAAAGTTGATAGAGGTGTTCAAAATTATAGAGCTTTTGCTAAGAGTACATAGGGAGAAACCGTTTGCACTGGCAGGAGGGTCAATAACATAATTGGCAAAAAAGAGGGGAGATAACTGGAAATATTTTTACTTAGCAAATTTTTCAAAATCTGCAGTGCACTGCATTAAAGGGTGGCGGAAGCAGATTCAGTAGTAACTTTCAAAAGGGAGTTGGTTATATATTAAAAAAACATTTACAGAACTACTGGAAGGAGCAGGGGAATGGGACTAATCGGATAGCTCTTTAAAAGAGCTGGTACACACACACTGGGCCAAGTAGCCTCCTCTGTGCTGTAGACTCTACCTACAGATGCAATATGAATTCTAACATCCAGAGTAAGGTACAAAGAACTGCTCGATGGTGACAATGAGCTGAAATAATTTTTAAAGCTACAACAACTTATATTTGGATAGCACTTTTAATGTAACAAAATATCTCAAGGCACTTCACAGGAGCATCATAAAACAACATATGACACAAAGCCACTTAAGGAGATATTAGGTCAGATGAGCAAAAGTTTGGTTAAAGAGGCAGATTTTAAGGAGTGTTTTAAAGGAGGAAAGTGAGGTGGAGAGATGTAGGGAGGATATTCCAGAGCTTGGGGCCTAGGCAACTGAAGGCGCAGCCGCCAGTGGTGGAGCGATTAAAATCAGGGATGCTCAAGAGGCCAGAACTAGAGAAACGCAGATATCTCGGAGAGTTGTGGGGCTGGAGGAGATTACAGAGATAGGGAGGGGCGAGGACATGGAGGGACTTACCAAGACGTTGCTTGATCGGGAGCCAATGTGGGCCAGCGAGCACAGGGGTGATTGGGGAAAGGGACTTAGTGCCAGTTAAGACACTGGCAGCAAGAGTTTTGGAATGTCCTCAAAAAAAGTTTCACTTTCTCCTTCACACCTAAGATTCGTGAAATTAGCAGTTCCCAGTTCTGGATATTTAAGTTGCTGTTCAGAGACCCATTGGGGAGAGCAGACTGTGTGATTCGAGAGGTGGGGGTGACCCAATTCGAGTTGGCAAAAAAAACTGCCGAAGGGGTGTCGCCTAGTTCTGCTCTGCCCCTGGGAGGAGCCACCGTGTTTTTGCCTTTTGCACTCTGGTTGCGGAGAAACTTGATCTTGGCTCTTCTGAAAAAAGCGAACTGATTATGGCGGTCACTTCACTCCGATGTCGGATTTGCAAAGTCCTTTTGAACAGTCCGATCAGCAGGTGCTGGAGTTCAGTGACATCGCCAGCGCTCCGACCTCAGTATGACGCCGTTATTATAGGAGCAGGTAACCTGCAAAAGTTGCTAAAAACTCGTCAAACTTTTATCTGAAGGGGCGCAAGTGGATGACAACTTCAAGGCAGAGTTAATTGAATTTAAAGCAAGTGGGCTTTCAGCAGTAATATAACGATTTATTTATTTTATTTTATTCAGAGATACAGCACTGAAACAGGCCCTTCGGCCCACCGAGTCTGTGCTGACCAAGAACCACCCATTTATACTAACCCTACAGTAATCCCATGTTCCTTACCACCTACCTACACTAGGGGCAATTTACAATGGCCAATTTACCTATCACCTGCAAGTCTTTGGCTGTGGGAGGAAACCAGAGCACCTGACGAAAACCCACGCGGTCACAGGAAGAGCTTGCAAACTCCGCACAGGCAGTTACCAGAATCGAACCCGGGTCCCTGGAGCTGTGGTGCTAACCACTGCGCCACTGTGCCGCCCCATTTATGTTTGTTGTCACAGTGAAAACAGCATCAGACCAGTCCCACAACAGTTGTATTATTTTAAAAATATTGTATGTAACGTGTGCTCACCATTTTTTGTTGTTTTGGAAGATTATTGTGATTAATCTAAAGTGGTTATTGTCTCTCAGTTATACATGGTATTATTGCACATGAAATGCACTGAATATCCTTGGAATCAATGTTAGCTATTGCATTTATAGGGAGTCTTTGCTCCCCCCGCACCCACCCCCCACTTCCAATGTCCCTCTCACCGCCTCCCTCTCAGCCCCTCACCCCTCCCTCTCACCCTCTCCCCCCACCCCTCCCTCTCCCCCTGCCCCTCTTCCTCCTCTCCCCCGCCCCTCTTCATCCTCTCCCCTTTCCCCTCTCTTCAATTCCTCCCTCCCCTTCCTCCGTCTCCTTCACTCCCCCCCCCCCCCCCCGCCACTACCCTCTCCCCCTCCCTCTCCCTCTCAGGAACCCACAGCTTTCTGGGGTAGAGAGAGATTCACAGTCCTTTTAGTGAACATATTTCTTCTAATCTCAGTCTTAAATAGCTGACCCTTTATCCTGAGATTATGCCCTTTAGTTCAAGACTCACCTGCCAGGGAAACAGCCTCTCATAAATCTAGTGAATCTTCCTTGCACTTCCTGCAAGACAGGTATATCCTTCCTTAGGCACAGAGATCAAAACTGTGCACAATACTCCAGGTGTGGTCTCACCAAAGTTTACTTAGTGAACATTACCTAGCTGCTTGGCTGGTAAAACAAGCAATATTTTTGTGACTGCTGTACTAAATATGGTTTTACATATATATTTAAATATATTTAAATGTATTTCTTAAATGGTCTTAAATGAATATTTCTTGTCCGTATTTAACGTGGAGAAGGTCATGGAAGCTAGTGAGTTCAAGGGAGGGAACAGCGATATCCTGGAGCATATCAACAATGCAAAGGAGGAGGTGTTGGAGGTTTTGAAGCGCATTAAGGTGGATAAATCCCTGACCAGGTGTATCCTAGGATGCTATGGGAAGCAAGGGAAGATATTGCTGGGGCCCTGGCAGAGATTTTTGTATCATCGTTAGCCACAGGTGAGCTACCGGAAGACTGGAGGATAGCTAATGTTGTGCCTTTATTTAAGAAGGGCAGCAGGGACAAGCCAGGGAACTACAGGCCAGTGAGCCTTACATCAGTGGTGGGAAAGGGATTCTGAGAGACAGGATTTATATGCATTTGGAAAGGCATGGTCTGATTAGAGATAGTCGGCATGGTTTTGTGCATTGGAAATCATGTCTCATGAATTTGATTGAGATTTTCGAGGAGGTGACCAAGAGGATTGACGAGGGCAGGGTGATGGACGTTGTCTACATGGATTTTAGCAAGGCCTTTGACAAGGTCCCGCATGGTAGGCTGGTCCAGAAGGTTCGAACACATGGGATCCAGGGTGAGCTAGCAAATTGGATACAAAATTGGCTTGGTGATAGGAGGCAGAGGGTGGTAGTGGAGGGTTGTTTTTCAGATTGGAGGCCAGTGACCAATGGTGTGCCTCAGGGATTGGTGCTGGGCCCTCTGATGTTTGTTATATATATTAATGACTTGGATGTGAATGTAGGGGGCATGATTAGTAAGTTTACAGATGACACCAAAATTGGTGGTGTAGTGGGCAGTGAAGAAGGTTGTCTAAGGTTACAACAGGATATAGATCAACTGGGAAAGTGGGCAAGGGATTGGCAAATGGAATTTAACGCAGACAAGTGCGAAGTGATGCATTTTGGGAAGTTAAACCAGGGCAGGACATATACAGTGAATGACAGGGCCCTGGGGAGTGTTGTTGAGCAGAGAGACCTTGGGGTGCAAGTAACATAGTTCCCTGAAAGTGGCAACACAGGTAGACAGGGTGGTGAAGAAGGCGTATGGCATGCTTGCCTTCATCGGCCGAGGCATTGAGTACAAGAGTTGGGAAGTCATGTTACAGTTGTACATAACGTTGGTTAGGCCGCATTTGGAGTACTGTGTGCAGTTCTGGTCGCCGCACTACAGGAAAGATGTGATTAAGCTAGAGAGGGTGCAGAAAAGATTCACAAGGATATTGCCTGGTTTGGAGGGCTTGAGTTATAAAGAGAGATTGGATAGGCTGGGTCTGTTTTCCCTGGAGTGAAGGAGGCTGAGAGGAGACATGATAGAGATATATAAAATTATGAGAGGCATTGATAGGGTAGATAGCCAGAGTCTGTTTCCCATGGTAGGGGTGACTAAAACTAGAGGGCATAGATTTAAGGTGAGAGGGAGGAGGTTTAAAGGGGATCAAAGGGGTAAATTTTTCACACAAAGAATAGTGGGTATCTGGAATGAGCTGCCAGAAGAGGTGGTGGAGGCAGGAACAGTGGCAACATTTAAGAGGCATCTGGACAGGTACTTGAATGAGCAAGGCATAGAGAAATATGGAATTAATGCAGGCAGGTGGGATTAGTATAGATAGGCATTATGGTCGGCATGGACAGGGTGGGCCGAAGGGCCTGTTTCTATGCTGTACGACTCTATGACTCTATATCCTGAGGAATGTTGCATTGTTAAAGGTTCTGTTTTCTGGATTGGCTGTTAAAGATCTCGTGGGAATTTTAAGGAAGAGTGAGGCTTTTCCCAATGCCCTGGTAAACATTTCTCCTTCAACCAACACCATCAAAAACAGATTAACTGGTTGTTCATCCCTCTGCTGTTCGTGGGATGTTGCTGGTGCAAAATGGCTGCCCCTTTTGTCTACTTAACAGCATCACTGGACTTGAAAGTAATTTGTTGTATGTGAAACTTTTCGAGATGCGGGAAGGCAATATATTGAAACTGCAGCAGATACATGGAACAAAAACAAAAACAAAAAATGCTGAAAATACTCAGCAGATCTAGCAGCATCTGTGGAGAGAGAAACAGAGTTAACGTTTCAGGTCATGACCTTTCATCAGAACGGCAGATACATGCGATTGGCTTAGGCTGACAATTCTAAACTGATCTCCATGCCTTGTCCTTCCCTAGATTTGCAACCTCCTCCAGCCCTCCTATTACTCTCTCTTCCTCCATCTATGTTCTCTTGCACATCCCCCATCATAAGTGGCTGTATCTTCAGCCGTCTGGGCCCTAACCTCTGGAATTCGCTCCCCAAACCTCTCTACCGCCTTCACGCTCTCTCTTTTCCCTCCTTTAAGATCCTGCTTAAAATCTACCTCTTTGACCAAGCCTTTGATGACCTCCTCTAATGTCTCGTTCTTTGGCTCAGTATCAAATTTCTGTCTGATTGCGCTCCTGTGAAGCACTGAGGAACGTTTTACTATGATAAGAGCACCATATAAATGCAAGTTTGCAAGTTATTGTTGGTTTATATTATATGAAGTGCTAAAACAGATTATTTGACTCATGCTTTGTATTATCTGTATGTAAACAATAAGAAAATGAACTTTTTTTTCCCTTCTTTTTCCCCCAGGCCACAATGGGCTTATTGCTGTACGTACATTTTCTTTTTCCTTTCTTCTGGTAACATTTTAATGGGCTTTACATGGAGGTGCCGACTTGTATTTGGAATGTTTTTGGAACACTGACCCTTGCACCAGGCCAGACACAGCCCAGTCTGAAAGCTGCTGCCTCGTCGGGCTGCAAATCTTGGCAAAATGGGCAAAAACCTTGGGCTGCCTTTTGGGGGGAAGGCTCCATGTGGTAGTGTCTCTGGGCAGCAGGCAGAAGGAGTAAGACTGGCCTTCCCAATTGCTGGTGGTCAGTTCTAGACATTGAAAAAGACGGTAGACAGTCTCTGGCAGACTCAGTCTCAGCCAAAGAGAGACTGAGGGTGGGGAAGCATCTGGGGTGAATGAAGGCATTTTATACTCTCAAAATAATGGATTAGCATCATATAATCAAATTGGCTATAAAATAATGAAAGGGAGTGGAATTCACAAGATAACTAGAGATGAGGAAGGCCATTTGGTCCCTCTTAGTTCATTTGTCCAGACCCTACAATACACACTCCACCATTTGCTTTTTAAATGATTCCTGACTTTGGCCTGCTCTATTCTATCTGGGTGTCCATTCCAAGTACTGACCTCTCAGTGTGTGAAGACGATTTTCCTTAAATCAGTCCTAAATCTGCCTTTTCCTAGTTTTCCCAGCCCTACTGTTACAATTAACAAAGTAAGAAAACATTAAAATTTCTGCAACTACTGGAACTATGAAATTAAAAACAGAAAAGGGCTAGAGTACACGACAGGTTAGTCATCACTGGGAAGAGAAAAGACAGATTAATGTATCGGTGTTGACTTACTTAAGACATTGTCAGAATGCACTTTGAGTAGAATGTCCATACCTGTCTTATCCCTTTTCAGAGGCTAACTGACCTGCTGTGTATTTCCAGAACCTTCCATGCTATTACAGAGTTTATGGATGAGCGGTTTGGGTAAATCTGAACTTTGAATTTCATGAGATCAAAATTCAGATACACGAAAGGTTTGTAATTGTGCTGTCAAGGAGTGCACCATATGGCTGCACCACAGTGATCCTGCTTGATGCAAAGTTCAGCTCATTGCTGTACTCCATCTCCTGTAATAAAAGCAGCCATGCTTAAAAGCTTCTTAAAGAGAGAGGACAGATTAATGTTTAGGGTGGAACTGTGTCACATAGGGTGTGAAACACACATCTGCACCAGATCTCTGCTCCAATGGGAATAATCTCAAATCTCCTCATGACCCTAGTTTCCCATCCTAGTAATTCTATCCTGTACACATTCTGTGGCTTTAATGTCCTTTCTAGAATAAGGCATCTAAAACACTGTATGTTAACTGGCCAAACTTCTTAATTTACCGTAATTGCTTGAACTCTCTGAACCTGTTTATAAAACTTAAAATTCTATTAGTTTTTTAAAATGTCTTCAGCTACCTGATTTCACACCTCCAATGAATTATGTATTTGAACAGGTACGACTCTCTAGGTCTTTAATACATACCCTTCAGTGTCTCTTCATTGAGTGTACAAACTTACTCCTTTTCCTCTCTAAATTCACTGCCTTACACAACTCCGCATTCAATTGTATCAGCTATCTGTCTGTCCACTTCAACCTGTCCATATACTCCTCACTGTTTGCCAAACCATGTACCTGTGTGAAGTCAGCCAATTTCAACGTCCTATCCTAAAACCTCTCTGTTTGCACTGGAGTGCTGACTTGGGTTGCATTAGAGTGCTACAGTGGAAGTTTGGTAACTGAGGAAGTTCGGTAAGGAGGGAGCGAGGAGCTCCTTTCATTTCCTACCTGTCCTCAGAGTGAGGGGAGCCGAGAGCTTCCAAAGAGCACAGCTGACTGGGAGGAGACTCAGCGGGCGGAGTTCCGGACCGGTAAGTATAAAAAACTTACCTCTGGTAAAAAGCTGAAAGTGATGTCACAGGAAAGCTGTGACCTGATTGGCTGGTGGGGAATTTTTATTACTGAATTTGAAAATAAAACATTGATAAAAAATGATTAAAACCCTAAATAACTAATTAATAAGTAGAGTAACGAAACTAGAGGGAGGAGATTACTGTATTTAGTTAGCATTTAATATTTATAGTAAGAATCCAGCACTTGGGACCATATAGTTAATTATAACAATTTAGTAAGGATTTAATAAGTATTTATTTATCTTAAGTTAATTTATTAATTAGTGATAGAAATGACAGTTAGAGGGGTGAAGTGCTTCACCTGTGAGATGTGGGAAGTCCGTGACGCTTCCAGCGTTCCGGACGACTACATCTGCAGGAAGTGTACCCAGTTGCAGCTCCTCACAGACCGCATGGATCGGTTGGAGTGGCAACTGGATGCACTTAGGAGCATGCAGGTGACAGAAAGCGTCATAGACAGGAATTTTAGAGAAGTGGTTACACCCAAGATGCAGGCAGATAGATGGGTGACCGCAAGAAGGGGCAGGCAGTCAGTGCAGGAATCCCCTGTGGCTATCCCCCTCTCTAACAAGTATACCATTTTGGATACTGTTGCGGGGGATGGCCTATCAGGGGAAAACAACAGCAGCAGCCAGAGCAGTGGCACCACGGCTGGCACTGTTGTTCAGCAGGGAGGGACAAAGCGCAGAAGAGCAATAGTTATAGGGGACTCTATAGTCAGGGACACAGATAGGCGCTTCTGTGGACATGAAAGAGACTCCAGGATGGTATGTTGCCTCCCTGGTGCCAGGGTCAAGGATGTCTCTGAACGGACAGGGGGTATTCTGAAGGGGGAGGGTGAACAGCCAGAGGTTGTGGTACACATCGGTACCAATGACATAGACAGGAAGAGTGACGAGGTCCTGCAGGGGGAGTTTAGGGAGTTAGGTAGAAAGTTAAAAGACAGGACATCTAGGGTTGCAATCTTGGGATTACTCCCTGTGCCACGTGCCAGTGAGGCTAGAAATAGGAAGATAGTGCAGCTAAACACGTGGCTGAACAGCTGGTGTAGAAGGGAGGGTTTCAGATATCTGGACCATTGGGCTCTCTTCAGGGGCAGATGGGACCTGTACAAGAAGGACGGGTTGCATCTAAACTGGCGGGGCACAAATATCCTGGCTGCGAGGTTTGCTAGCGTCACTCGGGAGGGTTTAAACTAGTGTGGCAGGGGGGTGGGAACCAGAGCAGCAGGACAGCAAGTGAAATAAATGAGGGGGAGCCCGTAAATAAGGCCTGTAAGACTAAGAGGAAGAGCAGGCAGGGAGATGTTGCGGAGCACAGCGGGACTGGTGGTCTGAAGTGCATTTGTTTCAATGCGAGAAGTATAACAGGTAAGGCAGATGAACTTAGAGCTTGGATTAGTACTTGGAACTATGATGTTGTTGCTATTACAGAGACTTGGTTGAGGGAAGGACAGGATTGGTAGCTAAATGTTCCAGGATTTAGAAGCTTCAGGCGGGATAGAGGGGGATGTAAAAGGGGTGGGGGAGTTGCATTACTGGTTAAGGAGAATATCACAGCTGTACTGCGGGAGAACACCTTGGAGGAGTCGTGCAGCGAGGCAATATGGGTGGAGCTCAGGAATAGGAAGGGTGCAGTCACGATGTTGGGGGTTTTCTACAGGCCTCCCAACAGCCAGTGGGAGGTAGAGGAGCAGATATGTAGACAGATTATGGAAAGATGTAAAGGTAACAGGGTTGTAGTGGTGGGTGATTTTAAATTCCCCTATATTGACTGGGACTCACTTAGTGCTAGGGGCTTGGATGGGGCAGAATTTATAAGGAGCATCCAGGAGGGCTTCTTGAAACAATATGTAGATAGTCCAACTAGCGATGGGGCCGTACTGGACCTGGTATTGGGGAATGAGCCTGGCCAGGTGGTCGAATTTCCAGTCGGGGAGCATTTCAGGAACAGTGACCATAATTCCATAAGTTTTAAGGTACTTGTGGATAAGGATAAGAGTAGTCCTCGGGTGAAGGTGCTAAATTGGGGGAAGGCTAATTATAACAATATTAGGCAGGAAATGAAGAATTTAGATTGGGGGCAGCTGTTTGAGGGTAAATCAACATCTGACATGTGGGAGTCTTTCAAACGTCAGTTGATTAGAATCCAGGACCAGCATGTTCCTGTGAGGAAGAAGGATAAGTTTGGCAAGTTTCGGGAACCTTGGATAACGTGGGATATTGTGAGCCTCGTCAAAAAGAAAAAGGAAGCATTCGTAAGGGCTGGAAGGCTAGGAACAGACAAATCCCTTGAGGAATATAAAGACAGTAGGAAGGAACTTAAGCAAGGAGGCTGGAGGGCTAAAAGGGGTCATGAAAAGTCATTGGCAAACAGGATTAAGGAAAATCCCAAGGCTTTTTATACATATATAAAGAGCAAGAGGGTAACTAGGGAAAGGGTTGGCCCACTCAAGGACAGAGAAAGGAATCTATGTGTGGAGCCAGAGGAAATGGGCGAGGTACTAAATGAGTACTTTGCATCAGTATTCACCAAAGAGAAGGACTTGGTGGATGATGAGCCGAGGGAAGGGAGTGTAGATAGTCTCAGTCATCTCATTATCAAAAAGGAGGAGGTGTTGGGTGTCTTGCAAAGCATTAAAGTAGATAAGTCCCCAGGGCCTGATGGGATCTACCCCAGAATACTGAGGGAGGCAAGGGAAGAAATTGCTGGGGCCTTGACAGAAATCTTTGCTTCCTCATTGGCTACAGGTGAGGTCCCAGAGGACTGGAGAATAGCCAATGTTGTTCCTTTGTTTAAGAAGGGTAGCAAGGATAATCCAGGAAATTATAGGCCGGTGAGCCTTACGTCAGTGGTAGGGAAATTATTGGAGAGGATTCTTCGGGACAGGATTTGCTCCCATTTGGAAACAAACAAACTTATTAGCGAGAGGCAGCATGGTTTTGTGAAGGGGAGGTCGTGTCTCACTAATTTGATTGAGTTTTTTGAGGAAGTGACAAAGATGATTGATGAAGGAAGGGCAGTGGATGTTATCTATATGGACTTCAGTCAAGCCTTTGACAAGGTCCCGCATGGCAGACTGGTACAAAAGGTGAAGTCACACGGGATCATAGGGGAGCTGGCAAGATGGATACAGAACTGGCTCAGTCATAGAAGACAAAGGGTAGCAGTGGAAGGGTGCTTTTCTGAATGGAGGGATGTGACTAGTGGTGTTCCGTAGGGATCAGTGCTGGGACCTTTGCTGTTTGTAGTTTATATAAATAATTTTGAGGAAAATGCAGCTGGTCTGATTAGTAAGTTTGCGGACGACACAAAGGTTGGTGGAGTTGCGGATAGTGATGAGGATTGTCAGAGGATACAGCAGGATATAGGTCGGTTGGAGACTTGGGCAGAGAAATGGCAGATGGAGTTTAATTCGGACAAATGTGAGGTAATGCATTTTGGAAGGTCTAATGCTGGTAGGAAGTATACAGTAAATGGCAGAACCCTTAGGAGTATTGACAGGCAGAGAGATCTGGACATACAGGTCCACAGGTCACTGAAAGTGGCAACGTAGGTGGATAAGGTAGTCAAGAAGGCATATGGCATGCTTGCCTTCATCGGTCGGGGCATAGAGTATAAAAATTGGCAAGTCATGCTGCAGCTGTACAGAACTTTAGTTAGGCCACACTTAGAATATTGCATGCAATTCTGTTCGCCACACTATCAGAAGGATGTGGAGGCTTTGGAGAGGGTACAGAAGAGGTTTACCAGGATGTTGCCTGGTCTGGAAGGCATTAGCTATGAGGAGAGGTTGGATAAACTCGGATTGTTTTCATTGGAACGATGGAGGTGGAGGAGCGACATGATAGAGGTTTACAAAGTTATGAGCGGCATGGACAGAGTGGGTAGTCAGAAGCTTTTTCCCAGGGTGGAAGAGTCAGTTACTAGGGGGCATAGGTTTAAGGTGCAAGGGGCAAAGTTTAGAGGGGATGTGCGAGGCAACTTCTTTACACAGAGGGTGGTGAGTGCCTGGAACTTGCTGCCGGGGGAGGTGGTGGAAGCAGGTACAATAGCGACATTTAAGAGGCATCTTGACAAATACATGAATAGGATGGGAATAGAGGGATACGGTCCCCGGAAGTGCAGAAGGTTTTAGTTTAGGCAGGCATCAAGATCGGCGCAGGCTTGGAGGGCCGAATGGCCTGATCCTGTGCTGTACTGTTCTTTGTTCTTTATATTGCGAACAAAAGTGGAACTGGAATTGATCCCTGGGGTACACCACTTCCAATCCACTATCAATCTGAGCAACACCCATTGATTCTAACTCTTTAAGAAAAACAGAAAATGCTGGAAACTTTGCCGGTCAGACAGCATCTGTGGAGAGAGACATTTCAGGTTGATGACCTATCATTCAGCACGACCAAGGTTATCAACCTGAAATGTTAACTCTCCACAGATGCTGCCTGTCCTGCAAAGGGTTTCCAGCATTTTTTGTTTCTCTTTTGGATTTTCGGCTTCTGCTTTTAATTTCATTCCAATTCTTTGCTTCCTGGCTATCAGCCAACTTTCTATCCATCCTGCTGCACCCCCTCTTATGCATGAATTTTGATGAAGAATTTTGTGAGATATCCTATTGAATACTTTTGGAAAAACTTATCTATTGCATGTCCTGTATTTATCTACTTCTTCAAAACTACTTTATTAAATTTGTCAAAGCATAGCTGACCTTTAACAAATCCTTGCTGGCTGCCATTGATTATCCCACACGTGCTCACTAATTTGATGTCTGGGAGATGTTTTTTAAGAATATTTTGACGAGTGTGTCTCCAAATTTGATCTTTAGAACTGGATGCCAGGAAGCTTGACTGTTGCCTTGTCTCTTGCAGGCCGCGTACTTACAGAAGTCTGGAGTGAACACTGCTGTGTTAGAGAAGCGCCATGTGATTGGTGGAGCCGCTGTCACAGAGGAACTCATTCCAGGTAGGGTGATCCACTGCCAGGCTGAATAAATAAGGTCCCTGGAGTTTCAGTGAGAATATCTTTTAACTTGCAAGGTGTGGAGGTCCGATGTCACCTGCCCTTGCAGGCTTCAAGCATGGAAAGTGTGAACCAAGGCTGCTTCAACAGCATCTCCCAAACCCGCAACCTCCACCACCTAGAAGGACAAGGACAGCAGGTACGTGGGAACATCACCCCCTGCAAGTTCCCCTCCAAGTCACACACCATCCTGACTTGGAAATATATCACCATCCCTTCACTGTTGCTGGGTCAAAGTCCTGGAACTCCCTTCCTAAGAGCGCTGTGAGTGTACCTACACTATATGGACTGCAACTTTAAGAAAAGTAAAAAGAAAGACTTGCATTTATATAGCGCCTTTCCTGACCAATGGATGTCCCAAAGAGTTTTACAGGCAATAAATTACTTTTTGAAGTGTGGTTGTTGTAGTAATGTAGGAAACACGGCAGCCAATTTGCACATAGCAAAGTCCCACAAACAGACATGTGATAATGACCAGATAATTTGTTTTATTTTTTGTGTGGCTGATTGAGGGATGAATGTTGGTAGGATACTGGGAATAACCCTGCGCTTTGTTGAAGTTGTGCCATGGGGCCTTTTACATCCACCTGAGAGGGTAGATGGGGCCTTGGTTTAACATCTCATCCGAAAGGCAGCACTTCTGACAGTGTAGCACTCCTTTACAACTTTACAACTTCTGTAAGTGACTAGTCTGCTGGTGGTCATAGCTGCGTGGGTTTTGAACATTGTAAAACTTCAGACAGGTTTTATTTTGTTTCACTGAATTATTTATGTTTTACAGTGGAAGGTTAGTGAAAGAATCGTAAGGCCCGTGGTGTGCACATTTCACCTAATATTTTATTAGACTAAGGAGCAGCCCTTACAGAAGAAGCTATTGGTGCAAATAACTGCATTTTACATTCACCAGGCTTTCCATCTGCTTTAACATCTGTTTTCCCAGTTCAGTGTAATCTCCACAGGATCACTGAGCCCAGGACTTTGTTAATATTCCCTTGAGGAACATTTTAATTTAAGTTTTGCCTATTTCTTTGGTATATTTTTCCTAGTGGTCAAAAAAAGTCATGAGTTTCTCTGCCGTTAATATTTGACAGGCAATCACAAGGAGATACATTGTTCTTTCTGACAATTCTGCATCCGTCTTTTCAGGGTTTTTTTTCCTATATTGGTTTATGTTTGAATAAAATAGCAACTCTTGATTTATATACCGAATCTCTCAATTTTTAAGAGATTATCTCTTGAATTGTGTGATGGTGGGTTTGGCATTATTACCTGTCTGAATCCAATGTCTTGGCTTCAATCATCCTTCCTACCAATCCCATTCCAGCTGCCAATCACCAAGTGTTGATGATGGAAGTTGGCAGGTTGTGGCCCTCCCCCAATTTCCTAATGGTCCTTTACGTTGAACTCGATGGGTTATTTCATTGTTTTCTGTTCTCCCTACCCCTTCTAAAGTCTCTCCTTACCGCACGCTTCTCCCAGAGAGCAATTTGGAGACCTGCTCGGTGAATTCATCCCTATGACTGTTCACTGGGAGGTTCCTGAATGCACCCCAGGATGACTACAGTTTCAGTGGTACCTCCCTCCCTGGGGGTCTGTTTGGTTCCTGCCCACTTGAGATAGACATTAGTTTTACTCTTTTGTTTCATACAACCTTTTCTTCCCTTCAATACTTCTCTCCACTGAAGTTCTCCAGTATGTTTCCTAAGTGACCCTTCTACATGGGTGACACTAGTCAGCGATTGCTGGTGGGTTATTCAGCTGCTGAGCCTGACCTCTATGTATATGGACAATATCGAGCAAAGGTCACTGCCTGATTTCAACCCCTTCCTAGTCCAGAGGCACAAAGCCAGTGACAGCATCCTATCTGCTGCTGTACTAAGGATGAGGTAGGAAAATGAGCTAGCGTCACAGAGGCAGGATCAGGGTTTAGCACTGTTGTCCAGGGCAGAATGGGATAGCACCAATATTTATGCTTCAACAAGCATCACTAAAACAGATTATCTGGTCATTATCACATTGCTGTTTATTTACTGTGCACAAATTAGCTGCCGTGTTTCCTACATTACAACAGTGACTACACTTTAAAAGTGATTTATTGGCTGTGAAGACGGGCCAGAAATAAAGGTACTGAATTGGGGGAAGGCCGATTTCAATCTGATAAGACAGGATCTGGCCAAAGTGGACTGGGAACAGCTACTTGTAGGAAAGTCTACATTAGACCAGTGGGAGTCATTCAAAGAGGCAATGGTGAGGGTTCAGAGCCAACATGTACCCGTTAAGGTGAAGGGTAGGACTATCAAGTCTAGGGAACCCTGGATGTCAAGGGATATAGAGGATTGGATCAAGAAAAAAAAAGCAGGCTTGTGGCAGATTCGGAGTGCTGAAAACAGCAGAGGCACTAGAGGAGTATAGAAAGTGAGGGGGGTACTTAAAAAAGTAATTAGGGGAGCGAAGAGGGGATATGAAAAAACATTGGCAGGCAAGATAAAGGAAAATCCTAAGGCATTTTATAAGTATATTAAGGGCTGGAAGATAACCAGGGAAAGAGTAGGGCGCATTAGGGACCAAAGTGGCAATCTCTGTGTGAAGTTGGAGGACATAGGTGAGGTTTTAAATGATTACTTTTCATCTGTTTTTACTGTGGAGAATGCGATGTAGGTGTAGAGATCAGGGAGGGGGATTGCGATATACTTGAACATGTTAACATTGAAAGGGAGGAAGTATTAGCTGTTTTAGCGGGCTTAAAAGTGGATAAATCCCCAGGCCCAGATGAGATGTATCCCAGGCTGTTATATGAGGCAAGGGAGGTGATAGCAGGGGCTCTAACACAAATTTTCAGATCCTCTCTGGTCACAGGAGAGGTGCCAGAGGACTGGAGGCCAGCGAATGTGGTACCGTTATTCAAGAAAGGTAGCAGGGATAAACCAGATAATTACAGGCCGGTGAGTCTAACATCAGTGGTTGGGAAACTACTGGAAAAAATTCTGAGGGACAGGATTAATCTCCACTTGGAGAGGCAGGGAATAATCAGGGACAGTCAGCATGGCTTGTCGGAGGAAATCGTGTCTAACTAACTTGATTTAATTTTTCGAGGAGGTGACAAGATGTGTCGACGAGGGTAAAGCAGTTGGTGTAGTCTATATGGACTTCGGTAAGGCTTTTGATAAGGTCCCGCATGGCAGATTGGTTAAGAAGGTAAGAGCCCATGGGATCCAGGGCAATTTGGCAAATTGGATCCAAAATTGGCTTCGTGGCAGGAAACAGAGGGTAATGGTCGAGGGTTGTTTTTGTGAGTGGAAGCCTTTGACCAGTGGTGTACCTGAATAAGGGATCGGTGCTGGGACCCTTGCTGTTTGTAGTGTACATTAATGATTTAGACGTGAATGTAGGAGGTATGATAAGTAAGTTCGCAGATGACATGAAAATTGGTGGTGTCGTAAACAGTGAGGAACATAGGAAGGTAGGAACAGGAGTAGGCTATCCAGCCCCTCAAACCTGTCCCACCATTCAATGAGATCATGGCCGATCCGAGGTCTAACTCCATATACCTGTCTTTGGCCCATATCCCTAAATATCTTTGCTTAACAAAAATCTATCTATCTCAGATTTAAAATTAACAACTGTTCTAGCTTCAACTGCTGTTTGTGGGAGAGATTTCCAAACCTCTGCCACCCTTTGCGTGAAGAAGTGCTTCCTAACATATCTCCTGAATGGTCTGGTCCTAATTTTTAGACCCTGCCCCTTAGCTTTAGAATCTCCAACCACTGGAAATAATTTATTTTTATCTAGCCTGTTTTTTCCTGTTAATATCTTGAAGACTTTGATCAGATTACCCCTTAACCTTCTAAATTCTAGCGAAAACAGGCCTAATTTGTGTAATCTCTCCTCGTAACTTAACCCCTGTAGTCCAGGTATCATTCTTGTAAACCTACGTTGCACTCCCTCCAAGACCAATATATCCTTCCGAAGGTGTGGTACCCAGAACTGCTCACAGTACTTTAAGTGGAGTCTAACCAGGGTTTTGTACAGCTGCAGCATAACCTCTGTGTCTTTATACTCCAATCCTCTAGGTATAAAGGCTAGCATTCCATTAGCCTTTTTGATTATTTTCTGCACTTGCACATGACATTTTAAAGATCTATGCACCTGAACCCCCAAGTTTCTTTGGACATCCACTGTACTTAACCTCTTCCCATTTGGAAAGTACCCTGCTCTATCCTTTTTTGGTCCAAAATGGATAATCTCTCACTTGCCCACATTGAAATCCATCTGCCACAGTTTTGCTCACTCACCTAGTCTGTCAATATCTCTTTGCAATTTTATGCTATCATCTGTACTGTCTACAATGCCGCCTAACTTTGTATCATCAGCAAATTTGGATATATGACTTACTATGCCATCATCCAAGTCGTTAATGAGTAATGTGAATAATTGAGGCCCCAAGACAGATCCCTGAGCGACACCACTAGTCACGTCCTGCCAATCGGAGTACTTACCCATTATCCCCACTCTCTGTCACCTACCACTCAACCAACTTCCTAACCATGTCAATAATTTTCCCTCAACTCCATGGGCTTCTACATTCGTTAACAGTCTCTTATGTGGGACTTTATCAAATGCCTTCTGGAAGTCCATATAAATAATATCCATAGACATTCCTCTGTCCACTACCTTAGTCACCTCTTCAAAAAATTCAATAAGATTTGTCAGGCATGACTTTCCCGTCATGAATCCATGCTGGCTGTCCCTGATTAACTGAAATTTTTCTAGGTGTTCAGTCACCCTATCCTTGATTATAGACTCCAGCAACTTGCCCACCACAGATGTCAGGCTAACTGGTCTGTAATTTCCTTGGTTCCCCCTTTCACCCTTCTTAAAAAGTGGAGTGACATGTGCAACTTTCCAATCCAGAGGGACCACTCCTGAATCTAGGGAACTCTGAAAGACTATAGTTAGGGCATCTACAATGTGCTCCCCTACTTCCTTTAACACCCTCGGATGGAAACTGTCAGGTCCTGGGGATTTCTCACTCTTTAGTTCCATTAATTTCCTTGCTACTGATGTTTTACTTATATTAATTGTTTAAGTGTCTGTCCCCTACCGGCTATTAATTTTTTCGGGACTTCCGGCAAGTTATCCTCCTTTTCAGCTGTAAATACTGAGGCAAAGTAATTGTTCAACATGTCTGCCATTTCCCCATTATCAATGACAATATCTCCATTTTCAGCTTTTAGTGGGCCGACATTGCTCTTGACCAACGCTTTCCCTTTATGTAACTATAACATTTCTTCTTATTGATTTTGATGTCCCTTGCAAGTTTCCTTTCATAATCTCTTTTAGTAGCTCTTATAAGCTGCTTTGTGACCCTTTGCTGGTCTTTGTATCGATCCTATTCAGCCGGATCTGTGCTGTGTTTTGCATTTTTGTAAGCCCTTTCTTTTAGTTTTATGCTATCACTAATCTCTTCAGTTGTCCAAGACTGTTTTTTCTGTGAAGTGGAGCTTTTTCCTCTCAGAGGTATATACTCGCTCTGTATTTCATTAAATGTTTCTTTAAATATTCTCCACTGTTCTTCAGTCATTTGACCCATTAATAAATCTACCCAGTTTACCATGGACAGTCTCTGTCTCATCCCGGTAAAGTTAGCCTTACCCAAGTCTAAAATTCTAGTAGCTGATTCGTGCTTTTCACTTTCAAATGCTACCTTGAATTCAATCAGATTGTGATCACTATTTGATAATGTTCACGCACAGTTAGGCTACTAATTAAATTTGGCTCATTACTCATAACTAAATCTAATATTGCCTGTCCCCTTGTTACATCGAGGACATATTGCTGTAGGAAACTATCCCGGACACATTGCAGAAATTCACTACCTTTCTGACAGGTGCTAGTCTGCCTCTCCCGATCTATGTGTAAGTTAAAATCCCCCATTAATACTACTCTGCCTTTGTTACACACTTGCCTAATTTGTGCATTTATACAATCTAACACCTCAGAACTGCTACCAGGGGGTCTGTACACAACACCTATTACGGTTTTAGATCCTTTCTGTTCCTCAGTTCCACCCATAAGGTCTCCATTGGATGCTTTCTGCTCATTATATCCTCCCTCACCAATGAGGTGATATTATTTCTAATCAGTAAGGCTAGTCCACCCCCTCTGCCATTTTCCCTGTCCCTCCTGTTCCCAGTTCCCAGTCCCGACCATCCTGCAGCCACGTCTCCACAATGGCCACCACATCATAATCTTCCACTTGAATTTGCGCCTGCAGCTCATCTCGTTTATTTCTTACACTCAGTGCATTTGTATATAGAACTCTTATTTGGGCTATACCCCATAACCTGTCCCTCAGCACTGATACTTTATTTGCCTGTTTACTATTTCTCTCTTCTGGTTTAACCAATAAACTTCTTGCAATTTGGCAACAAACAGCCTCACCACTAACCTGCACTGCTACCTTCTCCTTTAACTTCCTGTTTTTCCGTGCAACTGAACTGCACTCCCCCCCCCCACCCACTATTTAGTTTAAAGCCCTATCTACAGCCCTAGTTATGTGATTCGTCAGGACTCTGGTCCCAGCATGATTCAGGTGGAGCCCGTCCCATCGGAACAGCTCCCTCCTTCCCCAGTACTGGTGCCAATATCCCACGAATTTGAACCCATTTCTCCCACACCAATCTTTGAGCTACGCATTTACCTCTTTAATCTTATTGACCCTGTGCCAATTTGCTCGTGGCTCAGGTAGTAATCTGGAGATTATTATCTTTTTGGTTCTGCTTTTTAATTTAGCTCCTAACTGCTCATATTCCCTCAGCAGAACCTCTAACCTCGTTCTACCTATATCGTTGGTACCTACGTGGACCACGCCATCTGGATCTTTCCCCTCCCACTCCAAATTCCTCTGCAGCCCACATGAGATATCCTGAACCCTGGCACCAGGTAGGCAACAGAGCCTTTGGGACTCTTGATCCTGGCCACAGAGAACAGTGTCTATGCCCTTAACTATACAACCCCGATTACGACTACATTTCTCTTTTCTTCTCCCACTGGAATGGCTCCCTGTACCACGGTGCTGTGGTCAGTTTGCTTATGCTCCCAACAGTCCCTGCTCTCGTCCACACAGGGAGCAAGAATCTCAGACCTGTTAGACAAGGACAATGGCTAAGGTTCCTGCAGCACTACCTCCTGGATCCCTCTACCTGCCTCGCTCATAGTCACACCCTCCTGTCCCTGACCACTGGCTGAATTCAAGGTAGTTAATCTAATGGTTGTGACTGCCTCCTGAAACACAGCGTCCATGTAACTCTCCCCCTCCCTGATGTGTCGCAGTGTCCGAAGCTCAGATTCCAGCTCATCAACTTTGAGTCAGAGTTCCTCGAGCAGCCAACACTTGCTACAGATGTGATCACTCGGAACCACAATGGGGTCCACCAGTTCCCACATCATGCAGGTACAGCACATCGCCTGGCCCTGCATCTCTATTTTATATAATTAGATTTTAATTTGTTATTTAAATTTCCGACTGGTCTTTAGTTTTTTTTAAACCGCTTTAGTCTTTAGTTTATATACTTATAAATCAATCAAGTCTTACTCTATGTTGATTCAATTAAATTAAATTAAAAACTTACCTGAATACTGACCCCAGCTGCGCTCTGTTTCCCTGCTCTCACTGTTCAATGTGACGTCACTCTGATGTCACTTTTCGATTTTTTTTCCCCCCAGCTCCTCGGACTCCGCTCCTCTCTGTCTCTCTCCCACACAGGTTTTTGGCATGCTTTTTATACCTCCTGTCCTGCTGCTCCTCGGGCTCCGCTCCTCTCTGCCTCCTGTAAGGAAAACCTTAGATTACAGGACGATATAGATTGGCTGGTAAGATGGGCGGAGCAGTGACAAATGGAATTTAATCCTGAGAAGTGTGAGGTGATGCATTTTGGGAGGACTAACAAGGCAAGGGAATATACAATGGATGGTCGGACCTTAGGAAGTACAGAAGGTCAGAGGGACCTTGGTGTACTTGTCCATAGATCACTGAAGGCAGCAGCACAGGTAGATAAGGTGGTTGGGAAGGCATATGGGATACTTGCCTTTATTAGCTGAGGCATAGAATATAAGAGCAGGGAGATTATGATGGAGCTGTATAAAACGCTAGTTAGGTCACAGCTGGAGTACTGTGTACAGTTCTGGGTACCACACTATAGGAAGGATGTGATTGCACTGGGGAAGGTTCAGGGGAGATTCACCAGGATGTTGCCTGGGCTGGAGCATTTTTGCTATGAAGAGAGACTGGATAGGCTAGGGTTGTTTTCCTTCGAATAGAGAAGGATGAGGGGGGTACATGATTGAGGTATACAAAATTATGAGGGGCATTGATAGGTTAGCTAGGAAGAGACTTTTTCCCTTAGCGGAGGGGTCAATAACTAGGGGGCATAGATTTAAAGTAAGGGGCAGGAGGTTTGGAAGGGATTTGAGGAAAATTTTTTTCACCCAATGGGTGGTTGGAATCTGGAACACACTGCCTGAAGGGGTGGTAGAGGCAGGAACCGTCACAACATTTAAGAAGTATTTAGATGAGCACTTGAAAAGCCATAACATACAAGACTTCGGGCCAAGTGCTGGAAAATGGGATTAGAATAGTTAGGTGCTTGATGGCCGGCACAGACACGATGGGCCGAAGGACCTGTTTCTGTGCTGTCTAACTCTATGACTCTATAAGCACTTTGCGATGTCCTGAAGTAGTGAAAGCCGCTATATAAATTCAAGTTTGTTCTTTCTAAGACATCCATCATGAAATTGCACATGTGCCTTTCAGAGGGAGCTCTTCATTGCCAGGTCAGCATCCAAGGGTTGACATCAAGTACTGCAGCAGAGAACGTTTTATAATGAACCTAGTTTGGGAAAATATAATCGAGTAATTAAGTAACAGACAAGTTAGACTAATAAAGCAACCAGCAAATTAGTAAGTTCCAAAAGTCCAGCTACCTGCTGATGGAATGTACCTCCCAAAGTGCTGTACAGCCAATGAATTCAGCCAATTGAAACAGCCCGTGGCATTGAAGGCAAATTATTGACCTGGTTTGGAAATTGGCTGAGCAACAGGAAACAGAGAGTAGGGATAATGAGCAGGAAGTGACTGGTGCTGTATCACAAGGATCTGTGTTGGGGCCACAACTATTCAATGTATTAATTAGCAACTTAGATGATGGGATAGAAAGCCACATATCCAGATTTGCCAATGACATAAAGGTAGGTGGCATTGTAAGCAGTGTAGATGGAAGCATAAAATTACAAAGAGGTATTGATAGATTAAGTGAATTGGCAAATGGATTTCAATGTAGGCAAATGTAATATCATCCACTTTAGACCTAAAAAGGATCGAACAGGGTACTTTCTAAATGGTGAAAAGCTAGAAACAGTGGAGGTCCAAAAGAGACTTGGGGGTCCAGGCACACAGGTCATTAAAATGTCATGAACAGATACAGAGAGTAATCAGAACGGCTAATGGAATGCTGGCCTTTATATCTCGAGGACTAGAATACAAGGGGGTAGAAGTCATGCTTCAGCTATGCAAAGCCCTGGTTAGACTACACCTGGAGTTACTGAGAGCAGTTCTGGGCACCACACCTTAGGAAGGATATATTTGCCTTGGCAGGAGTGCAGTATAGATTTACCAGAAAGATACCTGGATTCCTAAGGTTAAATTACGAGGAGAGATTACACAAACTAGAGTTGTATTCCCTGGAATTTAGAAGGTTAAGGGGTGCTGTGGTTGAAGTTTGCAAGATATTAAGGGGAACTGATAGAGTAGATGGAGAGAAACTATTTCTGCTGGTTGGGGAGTCTAGAACTAGGAGGCAGAGTCTAAAATTTAGAGCCAGACCTTTCAGCAGTGAAATTAGGAAACATTTCTACACATAGCGGGTGATAGAAGTTTGGAATTCTCTTCTGCACTTGGCCATTGAAGCTGGATCAATTGTTAATTTTAAACCCAAGATTGATAATACCTTTGGTTAACAAAAATCTAAGGATATAGGCTAAAGGTCTATATGGAGTTAGGTCACAGATCAGACATGATCTCATTGAATGTTGGAACCGGCTCGAGGGGCTAAATGGCCTCCTGTTCCTGTGTCCCGGTGCCCCCAAATAGTTTTGAAGTGTGTTAGCATGGATTGAAGATGGATTAATGGACAGAAAACGGAGAGTAGGAATAAACGGGTAATTTTTGGTATGGCAGAATGTAACTAGTGATGTGCCGCAAGGATCAGTGCTTAGGCCTAAGCTATTTACAATCTATATCCATGATTTAGATGAGGGGACTGAGTGTAGTGTATCCACATTTGCTGACAATACGAATCTCGGTGGGAAAGTAAGCTGTGAGGAAGAGACAAAGAAGCTGCAAAGGGATGTAGACCGATTAAGTGATCGTGCAAGAAGGTGGCATATGGAGTATGATGTGGGGAAATGTGAAGTTATCCACTTTGGTTGGCAGAATGGAAAAGCAGGATACGTGTCAAAAGGTGAGAGACTAGTAAATGTTGGAATTCAGAGGGATTGGAGTGTCCTTGTACATGAATCACCGAAAGTTAATTTGCAGGTGCACCAATCAATTAGGAAGACAAATGGTATGTTAGCCTTTATTGCAAGGAGGTTGGAGTCAAGAGTGAGTAAGTCTTGCTGCAATCATACAGGCCTTGGTGTGACCACACCTGGAGTACTGTGTACAGTTTTGGTCTCCTTACCTAAGGAAGGATATACTTACCTTTCCCCTGGCTGGGGAGTCTAGACCTAGAGCATAGTCTCAGGAAAAGGGGTCGGCCATTTAGGACTGAGATGAGGAGAAATTCTTTCATCGGAGGGTTATGAATCTTTGGAATTCTCTACCCCAGCGTGCTGTGGATGCTCAGTCAATGAGTGTATTCAAGACAGAGATGGATAGATTTTTGGGTATTTCAGGAATCAAGGGTATCGGATAAGAAAGTGGAGTTGAGGTAGAAGATCAACCATGATCTTATTGAATGGTGGAACAGGCTCGAAGGGCCGAATGGTCTACTCCTACTCCTATTTCTTATGTTCTTAACTCCATATGCCAACTTTGCCCCATATCCCTTAATGCATTTGGTTAACAGAAATCTATCTATGTTGAATTTAAAATTAACAATTGACTGGTGTTAAATGTAAGCACGAAAAGTCATCTGGGCTTTGAGGGCTTGTTTTCTGCAATTCGGGTCTAGAATTTGGGGTCTGTTATGTTGACGTTTTTAGTGTTTTTGTATCTGCTGGTATTTAAATACAGAAAGCCTTTTGTAAAGATTAAGTGGAGCGTGTTCATAATATAATGCTGCACTTACATAATAACACACAATACATAATAATGAACAAATAACAGCCCTTTTTAAAATGTACACGCTGCTTTTGAATCTGATGCCGTGCTTTTAATGCTGCAGGTTTTAAGTTTTCACGGGCGTCTTACGTGCTCAGTTTGCTGAGACCTCAGATCTACAAAGACTTGGAGCTGAAGGTGAGGCACCTTTTTAAAAAAAAATTATATAAATTGAAATAAAACTCGGCTAAGCTCCCCGATGGGAAAAGGCATTGTCTGGTACAGTCGTACAGGCAATGCTGGGTTCCTGATTTGTGCTGAGTCAGCTGATCTCAGCCGAAGCCTGTAGTTGAGGTATTGTAATTAGTATAATGGCTAATAAAGGAATTAGCCGGGCTCCTGCTCCTGATTGCTGACCTGTGAGCTCTCGCTTCAAAGTGAACAAGGTTTGGATATTGGGGTGAGGACAAGATAGGGTTGTGCTGTGTCCTCCCCACAGTCAAATAACCTGCTGACGACACACATAAAGAATAACAGTCTGTGTGATGTCAGCGTCCATACCCGGGGTGGGGGAAGGGGAAGGGGTTGGTGGGTGGTGGTGTGGTTAAGGGAGAAAATAAATGGCAATGTTCAGTTAGTGTTACCTCCATGGGGAACAAGGAACAAAATGTTCTAGGAATCAACCCAGTTGAAGAGGATTTTGCATACTTACCATGGAGAAGTGGAAATTTCTAGACATATTTAATTTTTTTTGTGGGATATGGGCATTGCTGGCCAGGCCAGCATTTACTGCCCAGCCCTAATTGCCCTTGAACTGAATGGCCATTTCAGAGGGCATTTAAGAACATTGCCGTCTGGAGTCACATGTAGGCCAGACCAGGTAAGGATAGCAGATTTCCTTCCCTAAAGGGCAATTAGTGAACCAGATGGGTTTTTATAACAGTCAACAATAGTTTCATGGTCACCATTAGATTATCTTCTAATTCCAGATTTATTAATTGAATTTAAATTTCACCATCTGCCATGGTGGGATTCGAACCCAGGTCCCCAGAGCTTTAGCCTGCACGCAGGAGTACTAGTCCACTGACATTACCACTACGCCACCATCTCCCCTATGGGCTACACAGAGAGGATGTAATCCAGCAATTAATAGTTTGGGATGTGAGGGGCTCTGATACATCGTCTGTGGGTATGAATGAGGGGTGATCTCATTGAAATGTATAAAATTCTTAGAGGGCTTGACAGGGTAGATGCGGAGATGCTGACTTCCCTGATTGGAGAATCTAGAACTAGGGGGTGTGGTTTCTGGTGAGGGGTCGATGGCCATTCAGCACTGAGATGAGGGGAATTTTTTTCACTTGGAGGGTTGTGAATCTTTGAATTCTCTACCCCAGAGAGTTGAGGATGTCCAGTTGCTGAGTACATTCAAGATAGCTTTTTATGCACTAAGGGAATCAAGAGATACGGGGAGCTGGTGGGCAAGTGGAGTTGAGGTAGACCATCAGCCATGATCTTATTAAATGGCGGAGTAGTCTCAAGGGCAATATGGTCTACTCCTGCTACTATTTCACATGTTCTTATGAATCTTTACTTGCAGAAAGCAACCAATGTATAGAATGAGGTCATCAATCAGTTCTGTGTAAACTTTGTAGTGACTATACTCTTTCTGTTTATTTACATCTATGATATGTTCTGATCTACGTTGCTAGATCCTTGGTGGAATTACATAACCGATCTCTAGAGGGAGTCAGTAATGGAGAGAGGAGCTCCCATTGATCCACACAGATTCAATCTCTGCAGCTTTGCTGACTTAACACAGTACTTTCTGATGAAAGGTCACTGACCTGAAACGTTAACTCTGTTTCTCTCTCCACAGATGCTGCCAGACCTGTTGAGTATTTCCAGCACTTTGTTTTTTATTACACTCCTTTCCTTGTTCCTTCGTCCTGATTCCCTATTGGCCAGTGTCCTGCACCTACTTACATAGCAACAGAATTTGGACAGAATCCCATTGGTCCATTAGGCCATCCAATTGCGAACTACTCCTGTTAACTCAAAGTCATTTTAGCTTGCCAAAAAAAAATCACATTTTTTATTAGATGGAATTGAATATTTTTAACAGATCAACACTTAAGGCATAATTTCAATTCAAATTAACAGTGAATTCAAAGTAAGCAACTTTGAATTAGAATAAATTGATTATAAAAAGAAAATGAAAGGTAATTGCATTTCTGTAGCGCTGTTTACAACCTCAGGATGTTCACATATACTTCACAGCCAACAAAGTACTTTATTTAAAGTGTTGAAATGTAGCCCTTCCTTTCCTTTATGCCACTTACATAACACTTAGTAAACGTGAATGAATTCCTTTAATATTTTCTTCCGATTACTGGTTTCCCACAATGTCCTAACAATTGAATTCTTTGCTTAATCTACTCAACCTGCTATACTCTGGACTCCCGCTCATATTTTTACTGATGGTAATTTTACCGCATCCTAATAGCGCCTAAATCCTGGGTGTAGCCCAGGGAACTCAACACTGTTTTCTAATGCACTGTGCAGAAACCATGATCCTCGTATTATCTGTCATTTTAGGGATGTAGAAACAGTAAGTTCAAAGCTAGGAGAGAGTCTAGGCCCGTCTAATCTGCTTCCTTGCCATCCCAGCAGGAGTGTCTAATAGTGTGTTGTTTCTTCAAGTTCTTGTACAATTTGGCCTTGAGGAAATTTAAAATGGCCTCTACAATCTAAGCTGTTCCAATAATCTCCCAGTATTGTTCACTTACAAGCCACCTGAATCTTAAACAGCCATCACTGGCTGCCAGCTCAGTAGTAATATTAATTCTATTAGATTTCTCAATCGTGCTCTGCCCCGTTGCTGTCCTCTCTCTCTCCTCCTTTATGACGCTGCTTAAATCCTACCTCATTCGTCGAGCTTTTGATAGCCTTTCCTAATGTCTCCTTACGTGGCTCGGTGTCAAATTTTGTCTGATAACGCTCCTGTGAAGCAGTTTTTGCTGCATTAAAGGTGCTATGTAAATGCAAGTTGTTGTTGTTGTAAATATTAAACTGACAAACTCATTCAATATGTTGGCTGTTTCTACATCCTCACTACTTTTGGCTCCTGTTTCCATAAACAGGCCCTAAACTCTCTCGTTTTTCCCTTTATATTGATTTCATAGAATGGTATAGCACAGAAGGAGGCTTTTCGGCCCATCATGCCTGTGCCAGCTCTTTTATTAGTCCCACCCATCTGTCTTTCCACCTTAGCCCTGCAAATTTTTACTTTTCAAGTATTTATCCAGTTCTCTTTTGAAAGTTATTATAAACTCTGCTTCAGGCAGTGCGTTCCTGGTCTTAATATCTCGCTGCGTAGAGGTGAGAGAACTACCACTGAGCCAAGCTGACACTCAATGGGTCAATAGCACCATTACTCTTTCCTCTTCTTTTAATATCCTGACCTTATCACTATTCCTCACTTATTTCCCACTTCAATTTCCCACTATCATGTCCTTATTATACCAGATGCTGCCCGACCTGCTGAGTATTTCCAGCACTTTTTTATCTCAGATTTTCAGCATCTGCAGTGTTTTGCTTTTTATTTTAGTGTTTTAATTCACTGCCACTTCTCTTCCAGGAATGCCTACCTTGAGAAAGTTCTGCTCCTCTGTCTGACGGGATTTCCGTGTGTCTCTTTTACCTTGTTCATCTTCATTGATTTCAATTCCCTCCTGGTGTTTGACATCTCTGTCATTTAATCTCTCTTGCCCTCTACCCTTTTACAGACCTACCATTTTGTTCTTCCCCCTCCCCGCTTTCACTTGCTCAAAGCCTATTACATTTCGAACCTTTGCCAGTTCTGATGAAAGGTCACAGACCTGAAACGTTAACTCTGTTTCTCTCTCCACAGATGCTGCCTGACCTGCTGAGTATTTCTGTTTTTATTCCTCATTATACCTGTTGGTTCCAGCTCGGTTGAGTTAAAATGGAAGAATTATCTTTCAAGTATGGCTTTATATTATTTTCCTGTGACAGAAACATGGACTAAAGATATACATCCGGAATCTATCGTCTTTCACACCAATGTTGGAAGACGGAGTTGGAGGGAAACCGCCACGGTCACTCCTACTGGGCAATAACATGGAAGAAACCCAAAAACAAATTGCGCAGTTCTCAGTGAAAGATGCACAGGTAACTGAAAGTGACGGGAGATTTTTACTTTTACAAGTCAATCGCCCAAGGTATTGCACACAGGGACTTGAAAGGATTACCAACCCTCTGAGATGGTCCCGGAGTCTCCAGGAACTGAAGTATAATCTCCTGGACATTGCCCTGAGCAATCCCAGAGAAGAATCATAGAAGAATTTAGAAAAAGAAAGTGTTTTTTGTTTCATTTTCTTCAAATGCTCTTTGTTTATTTGCTGTAAGAATATTGGAGATGGGAGAGAGGAGGCTGGTTGAATGGGCGGGGAGGTTGGAGGTGTGAAGTCATGGGATGAAACCTCTAGGAATGTGCCCAACCAGTGCTGGCTACCTAACTCAAGACCAAGAGCAGTCTTCTGGTGAAGGAGTGGTTAGCGAGCAGGGCTTGATTAGACCAGAGCTCACAGTGGCTTCTTTACATCTGTATTACGATCCCATCACACTATTTTGAAGACGAGCGGAGCAGTTCTCCCTGGTGTCCTTGTCAGCATTATCCCCCAACCAGCACCAGATGAGCTGGTAATTATCATATTGTTGCTTGTGGGAGCTTGCTGTGCTCAAAATGGCTACCACATTTCCTACATTAAAACAGTGACCACACTTCAAAAGTACTTCATTGGCTGTAAAGCGCTTTGGGACATCCTGAGGTCATGAAAGGTGCTACAGAAATGCAAGTTTGTTCTTTCTTTTGAACCATCAAGTCCCATCACATTCATGTCTTTCATTTCCTCAACCTCTTCATACAGCCAATAGCTATATGGACAGTTGAAATGGAGATGACTGAATATTTCTTGGGACACAATGGTTCCTGTAGAGTTGGATAATGAAGAAGGGGGTTGGAGGATGCCTTGTAGAGGACAGCAGACCTGGATTGAGAAGTGGACATGTGCAGATGGGCAGATACCATGGATTCTGTTTGATAATCCTCAGGGAGCAAGAAGTGTTTGTTTGCAATTTCCCCAAAGGTGTGATTCAGTCTCTGTTATACATGGGTTACAGAAGGATCTGTCGTAGTGGTCTGAATGGCCTTTTTCTGTGTTTTCTGTAATCTGAGTGTGAGTTGTACTTTACCTGCTAGGCATACGCTGAGTATGATGCTGTCATCAATCGTATGGCCACAGCTGTTGAGCCTCTACTGGATGCAGTACCTGTGGATATCCCGTCACTAACCAGTAGCTCACTGAGGCAGAGGATACGATCGCTACGTACTGTGAAAACCCTCGTGCAGACAGGTAAACGAAAGAAGCTGCATTTACATAGCACCTTTTATGGCCGTAAGTCACCCCGAGATGCTTTGCGGCTGATGAAATACTTGCTATAGTGGAATTTTTTTAGACAAACGTAGCAGGCAATTTGCCCACAGCAAGGTCCAGGCAGACACCAATGGTCTTGGTTTGAGCATGAAAGCAGAACAAACCTCAATTATGAATACTAATTTTTGTCATTTTGACCACAGAGGAAACCCAGCTTTAAAGATGACCCCTCCTTCATTTCATTACACACCCAAATAGGACCCAGCAGAGGAGTGGAACTCCAAGAGCTCGTTTTCCCCATTAGGAAATCCTTCTAGCATGTTTAATATATCAGGACTTGAGTTAATTGTGTAACCAAGGTTTACCAAATTGGTTCCATGGTTCGGCGGGCTTCCCTATGAGGAGCAATTGAGTAGAATGGACCTATGCTCTGTGGAGTTTAGAAGGTGATCTCATTGAAACATCAAAAGTTCTGAGAGGCCTTGGCATGTAGATGCTGAGAGGTTGTTTCCCATCGCTGGAGAATCTAGAAATAGGGATCATAGTCTCAGGATAAGGAGTTTGTCATTTAGGACTGAGATGAGGAGAAACTTCATCACTCAGAGGGTTGTGAATCTTTGAAATTCTCCACCCCAGAGAGTTGTGGATGCTCAGTCATTGAGTATATTCAAGATAGAGATCGATAGATTTTTGGACACTAATGGCATCTAGTGATATGAGGAGTGGGTGGGACAGTGGAGTTGAGGTAAAGGATCAGTCATGATCTTATTGAATGGCAGAGCAGACTTGAGGGGCCATAAAACTACTCCTGCTCCTATTTCTCTTGTTCCTGATTTCCTTTCTTATCCCTGCAGGTTTTAAGCTGGGGAAACACATTCCACAGTTCTACCAACTACTGACTGCTCCAATATCTAAAGTAAGCACACAAGTTATCTTCCTCTCTTGAAATTGCTGCTTATTTAAAACTCATGGTTACACTACTTACTGACCCTGGGTTTCTCTTTCCTCATTGCTGCCACCTATTCCCCCACTGCCTCTCAAAGTCTGACACTGGGAATTTTCTTGGCATTTCTCCTGCTGCTACCACCCATAACTTCTGAGGAAACCCTGTTCCATGCTGGGCGGAAGGACTTGGGGAGAAGGACTCCCACATATATCATGGCCGTTTGGACAAGGCACAAGAGAGACTGTGGGGGGCCAATTTTAACATTAACCCCAGCCTCCCCCAAATGGTGGACAATCAGGAACAGGGCCTTTGGGCTGTTTCTCTCACAACCCTACGGTAGAAACTGGGCAGGAGGGTACTTAAAGCTGAGCTACCCACTCGGAACCTGCTCCTTTTGTCTGCGATCACAACTTGTGGGGAAAAAAGAGACTTGAAAAAGGTTGTTATTTTGCAGGCCCAGGAAGAACGGGAGTTGCTCCTTCGAGGCCCACAAGGAAATTTCTGGCCTTGGCTAACCCCAGACTCTCCCCATCCTGCCAGACCGTGCCAAACTCCGTGCCCGCCACTGGAACCTGGCAAGCATTTTGTGCCCGGTACTGGGTGAGAAGTGGACGGGCAATAATGAAGCCCGGTGATTGAAATTGCTGTAGTCCTGCGCTTCCACTGGCAAGGTGGAGTGTGGAGGTTACGCACTGGAGCCATTTCCCACCTGACGTCCGCTCCAATATAAAATCCCACCCGTGTCTCCATGTGAATCAGCACCTTTGGGAAGCAGGATTGAGGAAAATAACAAAGTATGTCAGCTGTAAAGATCCCTCATGAAATGAAAGTCAGCAGAATCAATTTCATGCTCAGTGTTTGATATTTGTGCTTTGCCAACTTGCTGTCCGTTCTTTATTTTTTGGCAGATTCTAAATCACTGGTTTGAATCTGAACCACTGAAGGCAACACTTGCTACTGATGGAGTTATTGGCGCAATGATAAGCCCACAGGCCACAGGGAGCGGGTAGGAGACTCACCGGCTGTTTTGCTTACTTGTTGCGAATGAGTTTGGCTTGAAATTATTCAGGACACTTATTGATCTGTATCTCAACTTCAGTTATTCAACTTTGCTCCATTTCCCTTGATATCCTTACCTAATAAAAAATCTATCTCAGTTTTTAAATTTCAACTAACTTCCACCACCAACCCCCCCCCCCCGCCACCCCCCCTACCACAATCTTTTGGAGTTATTCAAAATCTTGCACAGATGTCATATCATGTCCACAAACCTTGCTACCTGTTTCCATAATTTTTGGTCACACTTTTGTGACAACATTTATCATTGCAAATTGCTATGTCAACAGTTCCCATTCAGTGTTTGACGTCAACTGTCATGATGTAGTTGCTGATATTGGCCACTAGGTGGCAGAGTGTATCAGGATTCTGAGGTTCTCTCAACTCCATTCATCATTGTATATATAGAAAAAAATGATCATCATCAAATGACCCGTGAGCAACTCCATGGGCAATTTACTAGTAATATTTTAAGAAGTCCATGAACTGTTCTCTTGTCTCTTGTTCATCATAGGTATGTGCTGCTTCATCATGTGATGGGGGAGCTGGAGGGGATTAAGGGGGCTTGGGGTTTTGTGGAAGGTGGGATGGGCACACTGAGCAAATCTATCGCCAATGCGGCCGCAGGTCACGGAGCTTCGATATTTACAGAAAAGGTAGGTGTCCCAACTACTGGTCTTGACTGTTTCATTTCAACTTCCTTTATGTCAAAGAGAGGGGTTTTGATAGAGTAAATAAGAGAAATAGTTTCCACTGGCATGAGGTTGGTAACCAGAGGACACAGATTTAAGACAATTGGCAAAAGAAAAGGGCGGAGATGAGAATTTTTTTAAGCAGTGAGTTGTTGTGATCTGGAATGCACTGCGTGAAAGAGCAGTGGAAGCAGAGTCAATAGTAACTTTCAAAAGGAATTGGATAAATACTTGAAAAGGAAACATTTGCAGAGTTATAACATAGAACATAGAACATTACAGCACAGTACAGGCCCTACCACCCACGATGTTGTGCCGAACCTTTAACCTACTCTAAGATCAAACTAACTACCTACCCTTCATTCTACTATCATCCATGTACCTATCCAAGAGTCGTTTAAATGTCCCTAATGTATCTGCTTCTACTACCACCGCTGGCAGCGCATTCCACGCACCCACCACTCTCTGTGTAAAGAACCTACCTCTGACATCTCCCTGAAACCTTCCTCCAATCACCTTAAAATTATGCCCCCTGGTGATAGCCTTTTCCGCCCTGGGAAAAGGTCTCTGGCTATCCACTCTATCTATGCCTCTCATCATCTTGTACCCCTCTATCAAGTCACCTCTCATCCTTCTTCGCTCCAATGAGAAAAGCCCTAGCTCCCTCAATCTTTCTTCGTAAGACATGCCCTCCAGTCCAGGCAGCATCCTGGTAAATCTCCTCTGCACCCTCTCTAAAGCTTCCACATCCTTCCTATAATGAGGCGACCAGAACTGAACACAATATTCCAAGTGTGGTCTAACCAGGGTCTTATAGAGCTGCAGCATAACCTCGCGGCTCTTAAACTCAATCCCCCTGTTAATGAAAGCCAACACACCATACGCCTTCTTAACAACCCTATCAACTTGGGTGGCAACTTTGAGCGATCTATCGACATGGACCCCAAGATCTCTCTGTTCCTCCACATGACCAAGAATCCTGTCTTTAAGCCTGTATTCTGCATTCAAATTCGACCTTCCAAAATGAATCACTTCACACTTTTCCAGGTTGAACTCCATCTGCCACTTCTCAGCCCAGCTCTGCATGCTGTCAATGTCCCGTTGCAACCTACAACAGCCTTCCACACTATCCACAACTCCAGCAATCTTCGTGTCATCGGCAAACTTGCTAACCCAGCCTTCCACTTCCTCATCCAAGTCATTTATAAAAATCACAAAGAGCAGAGGTCCCAGAACAGATCCCTGTGGAACACCACCGGTCACTGAGCTCCATGCTGAATACTTTCCATCTACTACCACCCTCTGTCTTCTATGGGCCAGCCAATTTTTTATCCAGACAGCCAACTTTCCCTGTATCCCATGCCTCCTTAATTTCTGAACGAGCCTACCATGGGGAACCTTATCAAACGCCTTGCTAAAATCCATATACACCACATCCACTGCTCTTCCTTCATCAATGTGTTTTGTCACATCTTCAAAGAATTCAATAAAGCTTGTGAGGCATGACCTGCCCCTCACAAAGCCATGCTGACTGTCTCTAATCAAACCATGCCTTTCCAAATAATCATAAATCCTGTCTCTCAGAATCTTCTCCAATAATTTTCTCACTACTGACGTAAGACTGACTGGTCTATAATTCCCAGGGTTATCCCTATTCCCTTTCTTGAACAAGGGAATAACATTTGCCACCCTCTAATCATCCGGTACTACTCCAGTGGACGGTGAGGACGCAAAGATCATCGCCAAAGGCGCGGCAATCTCTTCCCTCGCTTCCCGTAATATCCTTGGGTATATCCTGTCTGGCCCCGGGGACTTATCTGTTCTCATGTCTTTCAAAATTTCCAGCACATCCTCCCTCTTAACCTCAACCTGTTCGAGCATATCAGCCTGTTCCACGCTGTCCTCACAAACGACCAGGTCCCTTTTGCTAGTGAATACTGAAGCAAAGTATTCATTTAGGACCTCCCCTACCTCCTGCGCCTCCAGGCACAAGTTCCCTCCACTATCCCTGATCGGCCCTACCCTCACTCTGGCCATCCTCTTGTTCCTCACGTAAGTGTAGAATGCCTTGGGATTTTCCTTAATCCTACCTGCCAAGACTTTTTCACGTCCCCTTCTAGCTCTCCTAAGTCCATTCTTCAGTTCCTTCCTGGCTACGTTGTAACCCTCTAGAGCCCTGTCTGATCCTTGCTTCCTCAACCTTAAGTAAGCTTCCTTCTTCCTCTTGACTAGCTGTTCCACATCTCTTGTCATCCAAGGTTCCTTCCCCCTACCATCCCTTCCTTGCCTCATCGGGACAAACCTATCCAGCAGTCTCAGCAAGTGCTCCCTAAACAACCTCCACATTTCTGTCGTGCATTTCCCTGAGAACGTCTGTTCCCAATTTATGCTCCCCAGTTCCTGCCTAATCGCATTGTAATTCCCCCTCCCCCAATTAAGTATTTTCCCATCCGTCTGCTCCTGTCCCTCTCCATGACTATAGTAAAGGTCAGTTATGGGGAAAGAGCAGGGGGAGTGGGACTAATTGGATAGCTCTTTCAAAGAGCCGGCACAGGCACAATGGGCTGAATGGCCTCCTCCTGTGCTCCATGTGTGGAGCAAAAATGTGGAGAATGAAAGCCCTTTTGCTTTTTCACCCAGTGCTGATACCCTGTTCAAGTATTATAGTGTAGATAGATGCAGGGTAAAGCTTTCTCCAGTGTGTTTCAATAATGTGCTGTAACCTCTCAGCTTAGGGTTACAACTCTACTGCATCAATGTCACATCTGCAGTTGCCACATCCATTCTTGTGGCATCGTAGAGCAATTTACTGCCAAGTTTTTGATACTTTGATAAATAAGAAATGTAATAATATTCACACTTGTAACATCCTAAATGTAAGTTAATACATTTCTCTCCCTCGGTTTCTCTGTCAAACAGCCAGTAAACTCAATTCTAGTGGACAGTAACGGGACAGCACAGGGAGTGGTGTTGCAAGATGGAACTGAGATAAGGAGCAAAGTAGTTTTATCCAATGCCACTCCTCATGTGACCTTCCTCGAGCTGACTCCAAAGGTGAGAATGTCTCTTTCTCCCTACTCTTTGAACTGCCCTCGTAAGGTGGCGACTCATTCACTTCCAGGGATGCTGTCCATCCGCAGACAACCTCACTCAACTGGCCATTCTTTAGACAATGAATGTCGGCAGGCTGTTCAATGGTGGGCAACCCAACAGCTCAGCCTAATCCGGTCTCCATTCTCTCCTGCTTTCCCATAGCAATTACTGGATTGCAGTCAGCTCCGGAGATCCCCTCTAGGTCACACACCATCCCGACTTGGACATGTATTGTCATTCCTTCATCATTGTTGGGTCAAAATCCTGGAACACTGTGGGAGTAGATTCACCACATGGACTGCAGCGATTCCAGCAGAAGGCTCACCTCCAACTTCTCAAGGGCAACCAGAGATGGGCAACAAATGCTGGCCTTGCCAGCAATGCCCACATCCGAAGAATGAATAATAAAAGACAATCAGGAGCGATTAACCCTGGCTGATCTTCCTCTTCTGAACCCAAGGGCATTAAAGCTAATTGTCACATGTCACTTCTACCACCCAGTTGACTGAGATTACCTCAGCAGTGATGCAGGGTCAAACTCGGGACCTTTCTGATCTTTAGGGCTCAGTTCCACACTGAGTATCCATGTAGAGAATCTTCCAGTCTTCTAAACATGGATGAATTATGGGGTTGATTTGAAGGGGAGGTGGGATCGTTGTGATGGGGAGGGGTCGGCCCAAGATGAGCATTAAGCTCGCGTGCTGGCGACACGAGAGACCCAGAGAGATTCCAGCTCCTGGCTCTCACTTTAATGTAGAGCTTGGACTCCAGCCCAAACCCTGCAGCAATAAGTACCTGGCGGAGAGGCAGGAGCAGGGTTTCTGGCGGCAGGAGGTCACACCTAGGGCCCCCCAGGAATGGTCCCTGGAAATGAGGTAGGTTGTAAGGGGAGGGGTGTTCAGCGTGATTGCAATCCGGGCAGGGGAAGCACAGAGCAAACATCCCTACTCCACCTGATCCACAGGGAAACATTAATAAATTTAAACTTGGGGCCCTTTCTGGGCTTAGATCCCCAGACATACGCCCTGGTGGAGAAGCCACCAGTACTGCACTGCGCAGGGCTCAAGTTAATATTGCAGTCAGGCCATACTTAAAGAAGGGTCCCAAGGGGGGGGTCCTGTTGGTTTACGCGAGTGTCATTACTGCCTGTGATTTAAAACCACGGGCGGCCAGATCAGGATGGGTATAGAGTGGGTAAAACCATTTCGTTTTAAACACCTCCCTCACCCCCGTCCCCCCACCACACCTTCCTGGTTCCCAAGCTTCAAGTTGAGGCCTCTGTCTCAGAGGCAGAAATGGTACCGCCAAGCCAAGATTGACACTAAGGCTGAATGGCAGGTGCAGTGAGGAAATGTTAGTGAATATGTGGCAGTTTGTATAACGGACAATCTGCAGGGTCAGCTATATGCCTAGGCAGCAAGTTGAAAATCTACCCAGGTGCCTTTCTTTTCTTGTTTTACGTGTCAGCTGTGGCTCAATGGGTAGCGCTCTCGCCTCTCAGTCACAAGGTTGAGTGTTAAAGCTGCACTCCAGATGCTTCAGCGTAGACTCTAGGCTGACACTCCCAGGTGCAGTACTGTCGGACCTCCATCTGCCCTCTCGGGTGGACATAAGATCCTATGACAGCATTTTGAGGAAGAGCAGGAGAACTCCCCCCCCCCCCCCCCCACCCCCGCCAGTGTCCTGGCCAATATTTATACCTCAACCAATATCACTGAAACAGATTATCCGGCTATTATCACAGTGCTGTTTGCGGGGCACTACATTACAACACTGGCTACATTTCAAAAGGTCATGAAAGGTCTTTATCTCTTTTTTTGAAATTGGTTTCTGTCTGTTCCAGGATTCGCTGCCCAACGACTTTATTAAGGAAGTTGCATCCATCGACTACACTTCTCCTGTCACAAAAATCAATGGTAGGCAGACTCTTCGTAAGAGGGCAAGATAGATTTGGATGAAGTGAGTATGGGTGACTGGGTGACTTGTTCCCAGGCTGGTACCATTGTTGTCCTTGACACAGTCGTTGGAAGGTGTTCGATGGTGGCCCAGTAATAATAAGCCCTTCATCCTTACGGAATTTCTCCCCCCCCAATTAGGGGCAAACCCAAAGGCCTTTGATTGATGCCTTGCACAACTGCGGGCTGAGATTCAGTTTAGGATTGCGGTGGGTGGCAGGTGTAATCACAAATCTCGCCATTCGGTGGCACTGAAAGCTGAAATACATCATGGACATAATGGGCCAGATTTTGCGGTCAGCCAAGTCAGTTGTTACACTTGCATTGGTCCATAGACTTTTCATGGGCTTTTGCACGGAAGGTTCCCGTCAGTCAATTACCCACCCAGTGCAGTGGCCCCTACAGGGCACCTGGGTCCTGTGCAAATAGGACAAGCAACCGTGTATCTCCTTAACCAATCAGATTGAAGAATTGTCAATGAGCAGAGCAGAGTCTGAACCAGGAAGTGTCTAGTAGAATAGTGAATTCAATGTCAAATCAAGTACAGAAAGTGAAATAAAGAGAGAGAAAGATTGGATTAGGAGAAGGAGAGATTTGATTTGATTTATTTTGATTTGATTTAGAGATACAGCACTGAAACAGGCCCTTCGGCCCACCAAGTCTGTGCCGACCATTAACCACCCATTTATACTAATCCTACACTAATCCCATATTCCTACCACATCCTCACCTGTCCCTATATTCCCCTACTACCTACCTATACTAGGGGCAATTTATAATGGCCAATTTACCTATCAACCTGAAAGTCTTTTGGCTGTGGGAGGAAACCGGAGCACCCGGAGGAAACCCACACAGACACAGGGAGAACTTGCAAACTCCACACAGGCAGTACCCAGAATTGAACCCGGGTCGCTGGAGCTGTGAGGCTGCGGTGCTAACCACTGCACCAGTGTGCAGAGAAAAAAAAGTTTTCAAAGGAAGGTCATTATTTAAATAATTCTACCATCCTGACAGTCACATGATACAATGATAATGGAGTTATTGACTAATCACAGCGATCAATCTCAATCAATAAGTCTACAACAGGCCCAAACATGAGGTGAGGAAAATCCCCAGTGGTGGAGAGCTTTGGGAACCATAGTTCCTCTCAAGCATCACTGCACTCACCACAGGTCATGTCTCAAATTATTCAGATACTATGTCCCTAAGATGTTATTTTCCGAAAGAAATGTCTCTAATGTGCATTTGAATAAATCAATATTATCTGCTTTCACCATCTCCCTATAGAGCCTGTTCCATAGATTAACCACTCGCTTACGGAAATAATGTCTCCACAGATTTGTTTTGAATACACCCCCTCTTCAAGGGCAGGCCGTGCCCTCTATTTGTACTGTTCTGGACAAGGTGAGACACCTTGAGCCTGCTCCGTCATTCAGTTAGGTCATGGCTGATCTGCATCGCATTGACCCGCCTTTGCTTCCCATCCCTTGATACCCTTACCCAACAAAAATCCATCAGTCTCAAGTCTTGAAAGTTTCATTTGGTTCAACATCCACAGCCTTTCGGCTGGGAGAATTCCCCATTTCCCCTATCCTTTGTGTGAATAAGTGCTTCCTCATTTCACTTCTGTACAACCTAGCTCTGAGACTGTTTGTACCAGATTCCTCCACCAGAGGAGATACCTCTTGTATTCACTCTTATTGAATCTTTTTTTAAATCATTTTAAACACCTCAATTAGATGACCCCTGAACCCTCTAAACTCAAGGGATTACATGCCAGTTTATAGAACCGGCTCTCATAATTTAACCCTTTAAGTCGCTGTATCATTTTTTCACTCCTTTACTCTGACCTGGATTTGGACCTTGGACCCAGCAGTAAAAGAGCAATATCCTAATCCAACTCCAGCACCCGGTCGCTTCCAACAATTCCAATTCAATTGGTAATGAAGGCTGGAAAGTTACATTGGAACAATAGCAACAATGACAACATGCATTAATATAGCACCTTTAACATCATAAAACGTCCCAAGGTACTTCACGTGAGTATTATCAAACAGAATTTGACACCAAGCCACATATTAGAGCAGATGACCAAAAGCTTGACTAGAGAGGTAGGTTTCAGGGCGTGATTTAAAGGAGGAGAGAGAGGTTGAGAGGCAGCGAGGTTTGGAGAAGGATTTCCAGAGCTTAGGACCCAGGCAGCTGAAGGCAAGGCTGCCAGTGGTGGAACGATTAAAATGAGGGATCCAGAATTGGAGGAGCACAGAGATCTTGGAGGCTTGTGGGGCTGGAATAGGGAAGGGGAGAGGCAATGGAGGCATTTTAAAACAAAGATGAAAATTTTAAAACTGAGGCATTCTTGGACCAGGAGCCAATGTAGGTCAGAATAACTTCATCTGTGTGATAAATCTGATACTAAAGTGGCCTGTAGGAAAAGTATTAATATTGTTTCTGTTTTAATACTGCCAGTTGCCGTGGATCGCTTACCAAACTTCCTGGCTGTACCCAACGATGATGGAATACCCCCTTCGCAGCGTATATCTGGGACCATTCATTTAAACTGTGAGGATATGGCCTATATAGAGGAGGCTTATGAGGAAGGCTGCCAAGGGGTTCCTTCCACAAGGTACGATCTAATGTTAGGTGATAATTATATACACAACAGGGGAGTTCTCCCATTGTCCTGCCCGACATTTATCCCTCAACCAACACCACCAAAAAACAGATGAGCTACTCGTTTATCTTAATGCTTTTTGTGGAGCCTTGCTGTATGCAAATTGGCTGCAGTGCTTCCCTACAGAACAACAGTGACTGCTCATCTCAAGTACTTAATTAACTGTGAAATGCTTTGGGACATCCTAAAGACAAAAACGTTCTTTCTCTCTTTCTTTCTCTTTTTCTCGTGCTCTCTTTCTCGCACTCTTGCTTTTTGTTACCTTATTTTCTTTCTATTGATTTTTCTTTTCTTTCTATCAGTCGGCATTCACCATTTTTGCTAAAGAAATTCAGTCTAAATTGCCTATTTTCTTTAGATTTCCTTATCTTGAATCTATGCCCTCAGTTCTGGAATTCAGTATGCAGCAAAAAATTGCATGTATTTGCAACTTATTAAACCCCTTCCAAGGCAGTTAATAATTAACATGAATTTAATTCTTTATTGCCTTCTTCCAAAAAGACCGTTGATCGAGTTATGTATCCCCTCAATTCTGGACCCTACCATTGCTCCACCAGCCTGTCACGTCATCTCCATCTTTACCCAGTACACGCCGTACTATCTGCGCGGAGGAAGAGAATGGGACGAGCTGGAGAGGAATCACTATGCTGATCGAGGTAGACAATGCAATTAAATGAAGTGCACAGATGGTTACTTAGAATTAGTGGGTGTGCCAGGGGATCACATCTACTGAGGTCTATAAAGAGTTTAATTAATGGGTGGCTATTGATTACAGTAAAATAAACAACTGAGGGATTTGGCTGGGCGCTTTACCTGGTTTACACTTACTCCTGTCCTGTCCAGTGCTTGGTTATTTTGATGCAATAAGGTCAGTCTTAGAAAGTTTTGCAGAGCCATTCCCATCAGGAAATTGTGGGCCTGCTCCCTATGATTACCCAGTACTGTCTCCCTATGGGTGAGGCTCTGGGCTGGGACTGCATATCTGTAAAAGCTCCCCAGAGTGTTTGCTTCTAAAAGACAGCCAGGGAGACTATTCCCCCTTGGGCACCTGGCAGGCCCATCTTTTCCACAAGGTGCATGTCAACGCCTGGCTGTACAGCAGGCAGGAAGTGTGAGTACTGCTACAGGCTTCAGGCTTGAGATGCTGAAAAACATCCCAGGAAAAGGATGGGGGCTAAAATACAAAAGGTTATGAACCTGCTGGTAGTCCTGGGGTAGGTGCATCGGCCACCTTTCCACACATGACCCTCCACCACGACACTGAATGAATGTGAACAGAGGAAGAATGAGGCGGGGGGGCCCTTCCTTCATTAGGATAGTTATTCTGGGCCTATCCCTACCAGTAACAACATCTTGCATTTTATATAGCACCTTTTAATGTAGTAAGGCATCCTAAGGTGCTTCACTGGAGTGTAATCAGATAAAAATTGACACCGAACCACATAAATTAGGAAGTTTAAGTCCCTTACCTCCCAACTCCAGGGGGCTCCCACTTGCTTTTGCATTAACAGCTCACCCCAGGATTCTGGATGCCTAGAAGAGTATAGGTGGGGCGAATGGACTGGCTGGTCCACAAACAAGCAGCAGCAGGCAGTTGATGAAAGTCAGGGTTGCTAAGAATCTATCAGTCATTCTGGGGCCTAATTTTAACCCCCCACTACCCCGGCCCTCACCCAGCCTGTGATGTATCTGAACTCATTGAATAGGGAGTTGATAAAGGTGAGAGCTGAACAGGTCATTGTGCTTCATAACCACTTGTCATTCAGTGACGGTGCTCCCAGGTAAGGTGCAGAAGACGGCAGTAACATTTCTGCACTTGTGTTAAGATCCTTTTGGATATGGATATTGAATTAGGATCTAAAGAACCTTTAGCAGCATTTGGCCTATCAGAAAGAACCGTAGTTCATCTCTGGACAAGAGGCCATTCAGCCTTTTGTTTCTGTGCTGGCTGTTTGCTATAGCAAATCCAAAACTAATCCTCTGCTCTCATTGCACTTCAGATGTTTATCTGCTTCTCCCTTAAAAGATGCAATGACCTTTTACCCCAACTGTTCGCGGTGGCAAAGCATTCTATGCTTCAACGACCCTCAGTGTAACTTTCTCCTGACCTCTCCCTTCACTCTCTTAGTCACATTCGGAACTTACTGACTCTTTTGCTGACTCCCCAACCTATCAGCCCTGCCCTTGCCAATGCCCATTGGCAACTCTCATCCTTGTCTACAAATGCCTCCATCACCACACGCCAACCTTCCCCTGTATGTGTTCACCTGCCCCGTATTCTCTTCTGTCTCTCGTTCTAAGTGTGTGTGTTTTTTCACCCCCACTGAAGTCTGCATCTAATTTCCAACCAAATTTTCATGAGCGCAGAGCCAGGGAGTGGGGGACTCTGACTCGAATGTTCAATATTCAGTTGGTTAATGAAATGGTAGATATGGCTCAATTCTTCAGGAGAAAGTGTGTACATTGTGATTAGTGATGACCTTTGTTTTGATCCAGTGTTATTTGTAAAGTCCTGGGCATCTGTTCAACGTGCTATTTCTCAGGAAAGTTAATGATATTTTAAAGGGAATTGTTTGGTTCAATGATATTCGCATTTTTTGCTATAGGTTGACAGTTGAAACCTTTTCAAGTTAAAAAGGCTGTCCAATAATGCTAAGCCATATGCACTAGAAGGACTTAACCCCTGTAGTGAGTTACACAGCCTTGGCTAGGAGAGCAGTTCAGCTACGACAAGTGGCTACGATGCCCTTGAGGTATAGATTGGGAATAATTAGCCAGGTTTTCTCTAGAAAGTGATTCCTGCTGGAAAACATATGAGTTTGACAATCAGTGAGGGCAGGGTTGGGTTCAGCACGATGCCCTCCACAGTCGAATTGCCCACTAACAATCACACCAGGAATAGATACTTGAATACATCACTAAGGAGCAATAGCAAGAGTGAATGCCTTCAGTAGAGGAGGGGAGAAGAAAAGAATAAATGAAGATTGTGAGAAGTCTAATTCCCTTTCCTCTAATGTGTAAATGATAATTGCTCTTCTCTTGCTCTCCTCAGTGTTTGACTGTATTGAGCAGTATGCTCCAGGTTTCAAGGCCTCTGTGGTTGGACGTGATATCTTGACACCACCAGACCTGGAGAAAGTGTTTGGCTTAACTGGAGGGGTTAGTATGAGTACTGTAACAAAGGTTGATTAATATTATAAACCCATACATTGAAAATGATGGAGTTGCTCATGGACATTGGAAGTTTTAATTTCCTTTAGTATTGCGCTGGTTAAGAAGTTTGAAAGAGTAAAATTCTGTTCAGACTTTCCTCATCATTCAAACCTCTAAGATAGGGGATCATCCAGTTGCTCTTCTGCACACCAACCTCCAGGACTTCAGTGTTTCCCTGGTGTCTCATTGCCTAGATTGGACACTGTAGACAAGATGTGCTCTGACCAAACCGTACAGTTGTTTTGCGTACAGTGTTTTGGCTATGCATTTCAACATTCTACTGATTTCATTAAAATAAAGTTCATTAAAATTATCTTACATGAACACCACAGTGGAAACATCCATCCATCCATCCATCCCATCTCTTATCTCTTCTTTGTCCTTGGCTCATTAACACTGCACCACCAGAGGAAACTGAAGCTCCTACTCTGCTTTTGCCTGAGGTTGGCCCTCCGACAGGCAAAGAATTCTTAAACATCTTTGTGGCTTGTTTTTTGTTTAGTTTCTGAGTGAGTGCTGGTGCCCCAATTGGGACAATTGGCTGAAGGAATTGATGCCAGTAAAAGCCATATGTCCACTATGTTTATTATAACTGCCCATGTTTGTCCGATAATGCTTTACCTGATTCAACGGCTGCCGACTTCAGTACTCACAGTTTAAGCAGAAACAGAGGTATGTTCATCGTGGTCAAACCAGCCTCACTGATGAAGCTCTAGCTTCAGTCGTTAAGCCCTAGCTGGAGTATTGTCATATTTTGGACACTGTACTCTCGGAAGGATCTCAAGACCTTGGAGAGGGTGTTGAGATTTATCCATAAAACCCTAAAAATATAGCAATGTCCCATCATGCAACATGCCTCTCACTGCATCGCTCCTAAAAACAGTGATTACATGTAAATCTCTGCTCTTCTGCATGATTTGGTATCCAATTGAATAATTATTTACAGTGCGATATTTTCTTGCAGAATATTTTCCATGGAGCAATGTCACTTGATCAGCTGTACATGACACGACCTTTGCCCTCATATTCGAATTACAGATCACCTGTCAAAGGCCTGTACTTGTGTGGAAGTGGAGCTCACCCAGGTATATTGCGAATTTAATGGCTGTTTAAAAATACTGAGCTCTCGGTTAACCCACAGACTCAAAGGGTTTGCATCATGAGTCGCTGAATATGCTGAAAACGCCCAGGAGGTTAGGCAGTGGTGGAGGGAGGGAGGGAAGGAGTGAGAGAGGGTCAGGAAGGGCTAATATGACATTTTGTGTCAGGTTTCCAGCATCTGTAGTATTTTGCTTTGGCTTTTATCAAGGGTTCAGTGGGTAGCACCCTTGCCTCTGAGTCAGAAAGTTTTGGGTTTAAGTCCCACTGCAGGACTTGAGCACAAGGCTGGTAGTCTAAGGGAGTGCTACACTGTCAGGTGCTGGCTTTCGGATGAGATATTAAACCAAGAACATAGAAAATAGGAGCAGGAGTAGGCCTTTCGGCCCTTCGAGCCTGCTCCGCCATTCATTATGATCATGGCTGATCATCCAACTCAGTAACCTGTTCCCACTTGCGGCCCATATCCTCTGATCCCTTTAACCCCTAGAGCTATATCTAACTCCTTCTTGAAAACATACAATGTTTTGGCCCTAACTGCTTTCTGTGGTAGCGAATTCCACAGGCTCACCACTCTCGAGGTGAAGAAATTTCTCCTCATCTCAGTCCTGAAAGGTTTACCCCGTATCCTTAGACTATGACCCCAGGTTCTGGACTCCCCCACCATCAGGAGCATCCTTCCTGCATCTACCCTGTCAAGAACCCTGTCTGTTCTCTCAGGTAGATGTGAAAGATCCCATGGAACTATTTTGGAGAAGAGCAGAGGTATTCTCCCTGGTGTCCAAGTCAATATTTACCCCTCAATCAATATCACAAAAACAGATGATCTGGTCATTATCACATTGCTGTTTGTGGGAGCTTGCTGTGTGCAAATTGGCTGCTGTGTTTACTATAGTGACTACATTTCAAAAAGTACTATATTGGCTGTAAGGCGATTTGGGATGTCTGGTGGATGTGAAAAGCGCTATATCAATGCAAGTCTTTTCCTTTTTATTGGAAAAACAGCCCCACAATACAGCAATAAGCTTCTGTAAGGCCTCTTCCAATCCACAGCAAACCCTGCAGGTTCAATATGCATTAATGGTATTCTGAAGCAAACTTTGGGACATTATGTGGACCTAAAACCTTAATTTATTAAACTGAGGAGCAGTTGGGCACTAATTGGAAAAAACAACTGGAAAGTTAACTGGAATGGAAAATGACCAGAAACCAGGGTGCCTTCTATCAAGCACCATTCATTGCCCTCTGTCGGAAAGTGTGTGTGAGTGGTTTTTGTTTGATTTATTCATTCTTGGCATATGGGCGTTGCTGGCAAAGCCAGCAGTTATTGCCCATCCCTCATTGCCTTTGAGAAGGTGGTGGTGAGCTGCCTTCTTGAACCACTCCTGTGCATGGTGTGAAGATGCTCCCACAGAGCTGTTAGGGAGGGAGTTCCAGGATTTTGACCCAGTGACGATGAAGGAACAGAGATATATTCCAGATTGGGTTGGAAGGTGGTTTGGAGGGGATCTTTGAGATGGTGGTGCTCCCATGTGCCTACTGCCCATTGTCCTTCTAGGTGCTGATGTTGCAGGTTTGGAAGCTGCTGTAAAAACAGGATCAGGGTCAGCGTGATGCTCTGCCAGGTTGAATAGCTGTTTAACAACTGATTAATAACTGTCCTCTACTTCTTTCATCAGGTGGTGGAGTGATGGGTTCAGCAGGGCGTAATGCAGCACATGTCGTCATATCTGACCTGAAACAGTCTTAGCAGACCCTCCTCCCCAGGATCGTGGCTTTGAATACACCTGCACAAAAGAATATGCCCATGTACTCTGCATGCTCTGTGCTTGGAATGATTGTTAAATAGTAAAGCACATTATCAAATTAATATATGTTTGTAGAATCATAGAATAGTACAGCACAAAAAGAGGCCATTCAGCCTATTGAACCTGCCCCAGCCCTTTCGAAAAGTAATCTAGTTAGTACCACTCATGGCCCTGCAAATTTTTCTCCTTTAAGTTTCTCCTTCCTTTAGGGCGGCACAGTGGTGCAGTGGTTAGCACTACAGCCTCACAGCTCCAGGGACCCGGGTTCGATTCTGGGTACTGCCTGTGCGGAGTTTGCAAGTTCTCCCTGTGACCGCGTGGGTTTTCGCCGGGTGCTCTGGTTTCCTCCCACAGCCAAAGACTTGCAGGTTGATAGGGAAATTGGCCATTGTAAAAGAAATTGCCCCTAGTGTAGGTAAGTGGTAGGGAATATGGAATTACTGCAGGGTTAGTATAAATGGGTGGTTGTTGGTCAGCACAGACTTGGTGGGCCGAAGGGCCTGTTTCAGTGCTGTATCTCTAAATAAATAAATATAAAATAAAGTATTTATCCAATTTTCTTTTGAAGACTACTATTGAATCTGTTTCCACCCTATCAGGCAGTGCATTCCAGATTCTAACCACTCGTTGTGTAAAAAAAGCAACTTGCTGTGCTACTTTTATTTTTTTTTAAAGTGAGCCTTCTAATTTTCAGGCTCCAAATTAAAAGTGATAACCAATCCATGAAAGAAGAATGGCAAATCACCATAAGACATGGAAAACTACTTTTAGGGTTTATCCTTTTTATTAGTAAAAGCTGTAACAAACCAGTTCTAAAGTGGACTCTAACCCTTTACTGAAAGTTAAGACAGCTGCTTGGATTTGTTTCGTGCACAGAAATGTTTGCTGAAGAATTAGTTGAGTTAAGGACGATTTGTTGGGAGCGGTGTGTTTAAAATGCCAGTGAAAATCTGTGAGGAATCAACAACCCATCAACATTTTGTCCACTTGAGTTTAAGTCATGTTGCTTTGCTGTAAAGCAATCTTTCAACAGCTGCATCTTAACCTCTATAAGATTGCATTTTAATGTCAACAATGTTTTATGAGACTCTCCCTGACCGCCAGTGATTAAAACAATCTGGTGAGGTACCTGAATGAACTGCTTGAAGTCTTCTGCCATTTGTTCTCAAACTAGTGAAACAAAAAAACCTGGGTTGTAGATAACATTTTGGGATTGGGGCTGTTGTCAACTGGAAGGACGCCATTGTTACTTTGATGTTCAGTTCAATAATGTTGGCCAGGTGATGCTATCTTCACAGGGAAATGTATCATTAACAGTTGAGCTACCTGACCACCTGATCAGTGATATTGTCAGTCTAAGACTGTCAGGTACAAGCATTCTGCAATGGAACGAACACAATGAACATTCTCACAAAGGGAGACACAGGGAACGACATGGTTGTGCTGCTGCTTTGGACTCTATGTCCTTCGCAGAGCAAGTTGCGTGCTTGAAAAATGGTAAGATTAGCCTGTTGTGGACTGATTGCCAGTTCTTCCAGACAGTCAGGAATGAAAGGATTTCTCTAGCGTCTTTCATGACCACAGGATGTCCCAAAGTACTTTACAGCCAATGAAGTACTTTTGAAGTGTAGTCACTGTTGTAATATTGGAAACAAAGCAGCCAATTTGCACAGAGCAAGCTCCCACAAACAGCAATAAGTGAATGACCAAACAATCTTTTTTATGTTGGTTGAGGGAAGCAAAGGCAGATTGTAGTTCATACAGCATTCTGATTTCAGCTCAAAAGCCAGGCTGACACTTCTAGTGCAGTACTAAGGGAGTGCCACACTGTCAGAGAGCTATCTTTCCACTGAGATGTTAAACTGAGGCTCTGACCTCTCAGGTAGATATAAAAGATCCTCCTCCCACTGGACCGGGAGCGGTATTGCAACACTCATTAAGCTTGCCAATCAAATACATTTAAGGGCTGACCATGGCTCGGCCAACTCACTAGTGACATTGGGCGTGTGGGACAGCAGGGATGGGGTGAGGGGGGGGGTGGTGTGCAGAGTTGGTTGTGATCAGTCAGCCCATCCCCTGCATCCCCACACCGGCTCACCTGGTCTCCGCTCCCTAATAAAATTGCCTCCTTTCCACCCCCACCCCCTGCCATTTGTTTCTACTTGTTTGGACCAAAGAGAAATGTGGCTTCAGATCTGGAAACCTCTCCAGATGGTCTCACTTCCTGACACCTGAGAAGTGTGGGTGGAGAGAGAGTCTGACTTTGTTTTGTTGTGTTGGCCTTTGAGAAAACAGTGGGCAGGATTGGAGTTTTTCACTTGGCCAGTGTGTTTCCTAAAGGGAACCGAAAGTGAAAACCAACAATCAGTCAGAATGGGGAAAACAAACAATGGGATATGAGCATAATTTAATGAATGATCTTAACTCTTTGATGGCCGTGTTCCTTTCTATTTCGAGAAATGAATAAGATCCTGAAAACTCCCATTAATGTGCGAACGCTGAGATCAGAATGTGGGTTGGCCAGCTCTCCTGTTATCTAGATGTAAAAAATGGTGAGGCATTGGTGATCTAACCAGAGCCAATGACAAGGGGAGTAATTCTGGGCTTCTGCACCTTTTCAGCACCTACCTGCTGGGTCATGCAATGGTGCAGAAGCATTGACCAGCACAATCTATGCAGGACAATTCTTGGAGCAAGCAAACTGTTTTGTCATCCTCTGGATATAAGGAGTTATTGAAGACTCAACATTAGCCAACAAAAAGTTACAATCTACACACTGTAGTTGCTTTTACAAATGCAACATAATTAAAGAGCTTGCTTTTATATAGTGCCTTTCACGACCAAAGTGTTTCGCAGTGAATATAGTACTTTTGAAGCATGGTCACTTGTCTTATAGTGCTAAGGAATCATTTATATTGACCCAAGAGTGCAGACAGGGCATTGGTTTAACAACTTATCAGAATGATGGCACCTCTGAGTGCAGCATTCCCTCAGTACTAAACTGGGAGTGTCACCCTCTATTATGTGTTCAAGTGTTTGGAATGGGACTTTATCCTGACAACCTTCTGACTGCAAGGCAAGAGTGCTGCCAAATGAAGGACAGCTGACACCTTAATTTGTTTTTATTTATTCATTTGTTGGATGTGGGCATTGCTGGCTAGGCCAACATTTATTGACCATTGTTGTCCTCGAGAAGGTGGTGGTGAGCTGCCTTCTTGAACCGCTGCAGTCCATGTGGTGTAGGTACACCCACAGTGCTGTTAGGAAGAGAGTTCCAGGATTTTGACCCAGCGACAGTGAAGGAACGGTGATATAGTTCCAAGTCAGGATGGTGTGTGACTTGGAGGGGAACTTGCAGGTGGCGGTGTTCCCATGTGTCTACTATCCTGTTCTTCTGGGACAGAGAGATGAAACTTTTAACATTACCGAGACACTCCACCGCACGCACTCCTGCCTCGGTCTTTTTTCATGTTGTAGTTGTTATTACTTTACCTTGGGCCGTGGGTTTGGAAGGTGCTGTCGAAGGAGGCATGGTGAGTTGCTGCAGTGCATCTTGTAGATGGTACACACTGCTGCTAATGTGCACCGGTGGTGGAGGGAGTGAATGTTGATGGTGGTGGATGGGATGGCAATCAAGCGGGCTGCTTTGTCCTGAATGTGATTGCTTATCATTAAAGAATTACTTATTGATTTCCATGGATTGAGGGGATTTCAGAAGTGCTGACTCAAAAGTTTTATATAGATAGAATGGAGGAGGGTAGCCATGTGATTATCACTCTGTTGTATAAACATCCACATAGTAGAGGAATCTGCAGTGGTATCATAGACCCAGAAAAAGCAGCTTCTCTTAATTTGACAGGGTCTCAGAATGTCACAATATAGATCAGCCATGATCTAATTGAATGGCCTAACAGCTTGGAGAGACAGAATGACCTCTTGTTCCTCAGTTTCTAATATCCTGCCAGATTAACAAAGTTTGTTTGAGGTAAATGTGTGCAGGGAGCAAAACCTTCCCCCAGCACCTACACTAGTGTTGCCAGCTCTGATGGGTGTATTCCTGGAGGTTTCATCACATGACCTCTCACTTCAAACTGCCCTACCCCACACTCCCGCCATTGGTCCATCTCCAAGTACCGCTGCCTTTCCACATCCAATTGAAACGGCCTTTCCCCCCACATCTCCAATATTTTAATAACTAATAAAGTGTTAAACAAAAAAAAGTACAATTTTCATGAATGCTGCACTGTGATTTTTCTCCAGTTTTGCCCGCAGCAGTGCCCTGGAAATGAATACTCAATTCCTGGAAATTCCATGATAATCCTCGAGGGTTGGCAACTGTAGTTACACTGATACAGTGGCCAGGTCTTCTCAACGTTCCACTGTGAGGCCTGGTGAAAATGGCTACTGAATCTAAATTGGGAAGAGAGTTGCACAGAGGTTGTGCTCCCTATGAAGGTGGGAAACAACGAGACAAAGTAAAAATTGTCCAAGAGGTAGCTCAATTTGGCCATTCTGATGGTTTTAAATTAGTTTCATTGGAAATTGCCATATTGTCACTTGAGTGGGAAAATAAAGGATCTCACTGGTGCTTGACTATCAGAATATCACCCTCAGGCCTTTTGCTTTGTAAAATAACATTAGTGCTTTGGACCGTGCTATTAATGGCACCTAGGCCCCGTTAATCTCTCTACAGCAATCTGATGTTTGCTCTCAGCCAGGGGAAAGCATCTGCTTTCGAGCATGTCTGCACCATGTGGATGTCATTGTGCCTTTGGATGCCATCACTGTGATCCATGGGATTCTCTACAAAGTCACTGGTTGATTGGTTGATGATACAGTAACTGACAGCAGATGATGAGCTCCCTCATGTAGGCCTGATTTGGCAGGAGCCAAAACGGTGACAAATGAGGAATAAACTTTACCAGGTAAAAGGTTGTTTAACAGCAACTTAAAACCTGTACAAATCTGTTAACTTGTTGAGAAGTTTCACAGAGAGAGCGGAGGACGGAAAGAGCATCAACTGGGGTTATAACTGAGAGCATAGCTGAGGATGGTAGTGATGTAGCAAGGGTGACAGGAATAGGGGGGAGTCCCAGAGTTGGGGAATATACATTTGACTTGAGTGAGGCCGGAATGTCGGGTTGGAGGGAGAGTGGGAGGAGGCCATGAGTCAAGAGCCACTGGTGAGTGGCAAGGGCAGCGGTGATAGGATGTGGATTAGAAAAGTTTCAGGCGAGTTGGAGAATGTCTAGGGTGGAACTTGGGCGACTAGCGAGGATAGAGTTGGATAAGTCAAGTCTGGAAATGGTGACGACATAGATGGGACTTTCAGCTGCGTTAGGGATGAGGCAGGGACAAAGTGGGAGATGTTTGTAAAGTGGAAGTAAGCAGTCTTGATGATGGATGAGGTATATCTGACATGTGAAGCAACCCAGAACCAAACTTAGGAGTCTCAAAATGAAAATACTGAGAAATCCACATAAGTAGAGTCTGTGTCTGAATATAGAGTGCACATGCTTTCCCTGTTAGGGACATAGTACACTTTCCAAGACCCAGAGAACTTGGTACAGTTTGATAAGAGTCAAGGTTTGAGTACTTCAATTGTGCATAGGGATGCTGCTGGACTGTAACTAATGAAAACTATACAGCTTACCCATGCAGAGAACCAGTATGTTGCTTGCTCTGTGTCAGGTGGGACTACCTTACTTATTGGGCCATTGCTTGCAGGGTTACAGGAGATGACTGAGAAGTATTCCAACCTCCAGTGACAGGCCTACCCTTCCATATCCCACCAGAGACATGGAACCAGGCAGACTGATTAATCACCAGCAGCATCCTGGAGTGCTACCAACCTGCCTGATTGATGTATCAGACTACCAAGGGTTGAATCTGTTCCAGTTTTCCTGACGTGTTACATTGGAGCCAATGAGACCCATTAACAACACATTTACTTTTCCTTGAAGAAAGAAGTTAGTCACTGGTTAGTTGTAGCATTTCTTAGATGGGTGAAGGTTTTATATTGAAAATATTCCCCTTTAATATCCTTCCTTAAGTAAATTAACTTGCACAACCAGGTGAAACCTCCATGCATTTTTAAGTGCTTTGTTTTGATAATTATAGTGGAACAGCTGCAGCACACATCCTACAGCAGGAATATTCTGTCTTCAAGCCTCAATAATCATCCAAAGTTATTTTCTGCTTGTATCAAACTATGAGGGATGTGATATTGTGGTTCTCTTTCCACTCAGACTTTCAATATGATGACAAGAATAATGTCGTCTGGAGTCCCTTTGGCCTTATTTCCACAAAGTTCAGATATCAGTGCTTTGGAAGCATGATGAGCACAGATTTATTATTGACCTAAATAAATTTTCGACAAAAACCACAAGAACCTGGTATGCTGTGTGCAAGTTGGCTGCTGTGTTTCCTGCATTACAACAGTGACACTTTGAAAAGTACTTTGTTGGCTGTAAAGGGCTTTGGGATGTCTTGATGTTGTGAAAGATGCTATATAAATGAAAGTCTTTTTTTTCCATCCTTCTGCTGCAGAATTTGCAATGGAAACGCCACTGTCTCCATAGGAGGTGCTTCACTCTCCGTGCCTCCTGTCTCTTCATCCTCCTCCATTATAATAACTTGCCAGGGGTACAGCCAGAAAAAGAGCCACTTTTATTTGCTGCTCAACAGTAAAACGGTTATCTGTAATAACAGGGTTAGGGTTCAATGGCTTCAATGCTCCCTGCAGCAATTGAATTGTGCCTGCTTCAGGTGACTACAGGTCCGTGTGCACCTGAAGATTTTGTTGCAATTTGAAGAAAGCCCCTGAGCAAGAGCAATTGCAAGAAAATCGCATCTGTAGCCTGGAGGCAGGGTTGAGATGCATTCGGGCGGAAGGATCAATAGACGACTGTCAAAGATCAAGGAGAATTGGGTGCTCGATTTTAACATTCTCATCCTTGTTTTCAAATCCCTCCATGACCTCACCCTCCCCATCTCTCTAATCTCCTCCAGCCCCACAACCCTTTGCGATATCTGAGCTTATCTTATTCTGGCCTCTTGAGTATCCCTGATTTTAATCACTCCACCATTGGCACCCATGCCTTCGACTGTCTAGGCCCTAAGCTCTGGAATTCCTTCCCTAGACCTCTCCGCCACCTCTCTACCTCGCTTTCCTCTTTCAAGACACTCCTTTAAACCTGCCTCTTTGACCAAGCTTTTGGTCACCTTTCCTGATATGTCCTTGTGTGATGTCAAATTTTGTTTGATAAAGCACCTGTGAAGCACCTTGGGACATTTTACTATGTGAAAGGCACTATATAAATACAAGTTGTTGTTTTATTTACATGTTTAACTCATTTATGCATAAAATTGCACAATATTTTAGGCCGCTTATTTGCTTTGTGCCCCATTTGCATGTGTCTCTGGATGCAAACATTCCAGGCTTCATCAAAGTGCATTTTGATCACGTAGACACTAGATGCAGAGTCATAGCATCATTTACGGCTCAGAAGGAGGGCATTCGGCCCATCGAGTCCATGCCAGCTATCCACAAAGCGATTCAGTCAGTCCCTGTAGCCCTGCAAGTCTATTTTCTTCAGGTGCCCATCCAATTTCCTTTTGAAGTCATTGACTGTCTCCACTTCCAGCACCATCCTCGGCAGTGAGTTCCAGGTCATTACCACCCACTGTGTAAAAATGTTCTTCCTCATATTCCCCTGTATCTTTTGCCAAAAACCTTCAACCTGTGTCCCCTAGTCCTTGTACCATAAGTTAATGGGAACAGTTTTTCCTTGTCTAACTTCACTAAGCCTGTCATAATCTTGTACATTTGTACAAGAGTAGGTATCAGATTGGTATCAAATAATATAGGGCTGCAGTGCCTTATTGGTCTTACTGCCATGCAGCATAATGCCCACTGCAATATTCAGCAATCTACCATGGGAGACCCACTGTGACTACTTCACACACATACTGTCACATGTAGTAAAAATAATAGCTTTACCACTAAATGGAAAGAGTCGAAGTAAATGGAGTGTAGATATCAGGAAAGTCGTCATAATTAGAGAATATAAATCATGCTATGCAATATTCATAAAGAATGGGCTAATTAACTCTTATAATATTCCTCAATAGGCTCTTTTAGCAAAAAATTAACAATTAAGAATGAAAGTGTTTGGAATAACTTACCTAGCAGCATATTAGAGGTAGAGACATTGGAGTTATATTTGAGCCATCAAGGGAGAGCGAGGATACCAGAAGAATGGGCTTCAATGTGTTGAGTGGCTTTTACTTAACCTGCTTACCATACAGGAGCTGAGTTAAGGTGAGTTATTGGCTGTAAGAAAATCCCAGAGCTCAAATGATGTTCACAGGCTCATTGAGTTTCCTTCTCATGGTCTGTAAACCTTCAATCAGAGTTAAAAGCCATGTAACATTCTCTAACCCAACCATTATTCTACACTAAAATAAAAACAGAAAATGCTGCGAGTACTCAGCAGTTGAGGGAGCACCTTTTGTCGTTCTATACATTTTGTGTTATTCAATACATTTCTTGCTGGAACTAAGTGTAATGGTGTTATTTCCAACATGACATGAATCGGGCTCGAGAAGGACCATTGGCTGTAACAGTAGCACATTGATCTCCCAGTCACAGATCCCTGAACTTGAGCCTTAAGCATGACTGGCATTTGAGCTCAGTTCAACAGGCGACTTTCAGTCATTTTGGGACAGAAGAGGTTGACAGCCATATCTTGTCCTATGCCAAAGGCTTTTATCTTGCACTTGACAATAGCTGCAAGGAGTTGAGGATTCTGACTGCCCAATTGTCCCTATTGGATGGAGATGTCATCTGATGAAAAACTCACTGTCAATAAATTTGGCAATTCGTTCTTCAGTGATTAATGCAATGGATTGGTCAAAGCGTTTCAAATTTTCTACTCTCTTCTGAAGGTACTGATTACAGCTGGAACATAGTTCCATTGCTTCCGTCTAGTGACTCACCCATATTTTCATTCTTCATGTGTAAGTCCAGCTAGCGGGTGTCGGTATTCATTCTTGTTCTCACCTGAAGGCTGGAATGGAGAAGTTATACCTATCAGGGAAGGTTAAACAGGGTGGGGCTCTTTTCTCTAGAAAAACGAATACTAATGGGTGACCTGATGGAGGCCTTTAAGATAGTGAAAGGGTTTGATAGGGTAGATGTAGAGAATTTGTTTCCACTTGCGGTTGGCACCAGAATAGGGACCATAAATTTTATTTTTATTCATTCATGGGATGTGGGAGTCACTGGCTATGCCAGCATTTATTGCACATCCCTAATTGCCCTTGAGAAGGTGGTGGTGAGCTGCCTTCTTGAACTGCTGCAGTCCATGTGAGGTAGGTACACCCACAGTGCTGTTAGGAAGGGAGTTCCAGGATTTTGACCCAGCGACAGTGAAGGAATGGCGATGTAGTTCCAAGTCAAGGTGGTGTGTGACTTGGACGGGAACTTGCAGGTGGTGATGTTTCCATGCATCTGCTGCTCTTGTCCTCCGAGGTGGTAGAGGTTGTGGGTTTGGAAGGTGCTGTCTGAGGAGCCTTGGTGCGTTGCTGCAGTGCATCTTGTAGATGGTACACACTGCTGCCACTGTGTGTCGGTGGTGGAGGGAGTGGATGTTAGTGGATGGTGTGCCAATCAAGCAGGCTGCTTTGTTCTGGATGGTGTCGAACTTCTTGAGTGTTGTTGGAGCTGCACCCATCCAGGCAAGTGGAGAGTATTCCATCACACTCCTGACTTGTGCCTTGTAGATGGTAGACAGGCTTTGGGGAGTCAGGAGGTGAGTTACTCGCTGCAGGATTCCTAGCCTCTGACCTGCTCTTGTAGCCACGGTATTTACATTGCTACTCCAGTTCAGTTTCTGGTCAATGGTAGCCCCTAGGATATTGATTGTGGGCGATTTAGCGATGGTAATTCCATTGAATGTCAAGGGGAGATGGTTAGATTCTCTCTTGTTGTAGATGGTCATTGCCTGGCACTTGTGTGTCGCAAATGTTACTTGCCACTTATCAGCCCAAGCCTGGACATTGTCCAGGTCTTGCTGCATTTCCACATGGACAGCTTCAGTATCTGAGGAGTCACGAATGGTGCTGAACATTGTGCAATCATCAGCAAACATCCCCACTTCTGACCTTATGATTGAAGGAAGGTCATTGATGAAGCAGCTGAAGATGATTGGGCCTAGGACACTACCCTGAGGAACTCCTGCAGTGATGTCCTGGAGCTCAGATGATTGACCTCCAACAACCACAGCCATCTTCCTTTGCGCTAGGTATGACTCCAGCCAGCAGAGAGTTTTCCCCCTGATTCCCATTGACTCCAGTTTTGCTAGGGCTCCTTGATGCCATCCTCTGTCAAATGCTGCTTTGATGTCAAGGGCAGTCACTCTCACCTCACCTCTTGAGTTCAGCTCTTTTGTCCATGTTTGAACCAAGGCTGTAATGAGGTCAGGAGTTGAGTGGCCCTGGTGGAACCCAAACTGAGCGTCACTGAGCAGGTTGTTGCTAAGCAAGTGCTGCTTGATGGCACAGTTGATGACACCTTCCATCACTTTACTGATGATTGAGAGTCGACTGATGGGGCGGTAATTGGCCGGGTTGAACTTGTCCTGCTTTTTGTTTACAGGACATACTTGGGCAATTTTCCACATTGCCGGGTAGATGCCAGTGTTGTAGCTGTACTGGAACAGCTTGGTTAGGGGTGTGGCAAGTTCTGGAGCACAGGTCTTCAGTACTATTGCCGGAATATTGTCAGGACCCATAGCCTTTGCAGTATCCAGTGCCTTCAGTCGTTTCTTGATATCACGCGGAGTGAATCGAATTGGCTGAAGTTTGGCATCTGTGAAGCTGGGGACTTTAGGAGGGGGCTAAGATGGATCATCAACATGCCCCTGACATGCCCTCCTGCACTCGTCATTGAACCAGGGTTGGTCTCCTGGCTTGATGGTAATTGTAGAGTGGGGGATATGCCGGGCCATGAGGTTACAGATTGTGGTTGAGTACAATTCTGCTGCTGCTGATGGCTCACAGCGCCTCATGGATGCCCAGTTTTGCATTGCTAGATCTGTTCGAAATCTATCCCATTTAGCACGGTGATGGTGCCACACAACACGATGGACGGTATCCTCAATGTGAAGGCGGGACTTCGTCTCCACAAGGACCGTGCGGTGGTCACTCCTACCAATACAGTCATGGACAGAAGCATCTGCGGCAGGCAGATTGGTGAGGACGAGGTCAAGTATGTTTTTCCCTCGTGCTGGTTCCCCCACCACCTGCCGCATACCCAGTCTAGCAGATATGTCCTTTAGGACTCGGCCAGCTCGGTCAGTAGTGGTGCTACCGAGCCACTCTTGGTGATGGACATTGAAGTCCCCCACCCAGAGTACATTTTGTGCCCTTACCCCCCTCTGTGCTTCCTCCAAGTGGTGTTCACCATGGAGAAGTACTGACTTATCAGCTGAGGGAGGGCGGTAGGTGGTAATCAGTGGGAGGTTTCCTTGCCCATGTTTGACCTGATGCCATGAGACTTCATGGGGTCTGGAGTTGATGTTGAGGATTCCGAGGGCAACTTCCTCCCTACTGTAGACCACTGTCCCGCCACCTCTGCTGGGTCTGTCCTGCCGGTGGGACAGGACATACCCAGGGATAGTGATAGTAGTGTCTGGGACATTGTATGTCAGGTATGATTCCGTGAGTATGACTATGTCAGGCTGTTGTTTGACTAGTCTGTGGGACAGCTCTCCCAACTTTTGCACAAGCCCCCAGATGTAAGTAAGGAGGACTTTGCAGGGTCGACAGGGCTGGGTTTGCCGTTGTCGTTTCCGGTGCCTAGGTCGATGCCGGGTGGTCCGTCCGGTTTCATTCCTTTTTATTGACTTCGTAGCGATTAGGTACAACTGAGTGACTTGCCAGGCCATTTCAGAGGGCATGTAACAGTTAACCACATTGCTGTGGGTCTGGCGTCACATGTAGGCCAGACCAGGTAAGGACAGCAGATTCCCTTCCCTAAAGGACATTCGTGAACCAGATGGATTTTTACAACAATCAACAATGGTTTCATGGCCATCATTAAACTAGCTTTTAATTCCAGATTTATTAATTAAATTCAAATTCCACCTTCTGCTGTGGTGGGATTCAAACCCATGTCTCCAGATCAATACCCTGGGTCTCTGGGCCTCCACCCACCCTATCTCTAATATAGATATATGACAGCCGCTAATAAATCCAATCGGGAATTCAGGAGAAACTCCTTTAGGCAGAGAGTGGTTAGAATGTGGAATTCACTACACAAGGAATAGCTGAGATGAATAGCTTTGATGCATTTAAAGGGAAACTAGATAAATATATGACGGGGAAAGGAATAGAACAATATGTTGATGGGGTTAAATAGAGAAGGCTTGGAGAAAGTTCATGTGGAGCATAAACATCAGCATGGACCTGTTGGGCTGAATGGCCTGCTTCTGTGCTGTAAATATGATATAAAATACGATGGAAAAATCTGCATGCACTGATGCCAAATGTATCTCACATCTCAGCAAAGTCAGCACATCCCTGGACTCAATAACTATAGCAGCTTCCAGTAATACTGCATCTGTAATGGAGAATAACATCCCAAACACTTCACGGAGGGGAAACAGTGGGCAATTACCCTGTTTGGAGGGTTGGGAAATGTTGCTGAAAGAGATGTGTCTTATAGAGGGTTTAAATGGTGGGGGAGGTAGCTATAGGGCTGGAGGTATTGGGGAAGGAGTTCCAAATAATGGAGCCAAGGTGATTGATGCTCTGTCATCATAGGTGAGGCAAGGACAGAGAGGGAGCGGGTGCACAGGAGGCCAGGCAGAGGGCCATCAGCTGCCGTGAGGCTTGAGAAGGTTGCTAAGATGTGGTAGAGAGGCCGTGGAATGTCGAGATGTGGGCTTTAACTTCAATCTCGTGAGGGATAGGTAGCCAACGTAGGTCATCGAGGATAAGTGTGATGGGTGAGTGAGGTTTAATGGAGAAGAGGATGCCTGTAGCAGAGGCATTTGGTGAAGTTAGATCCACAGATGATGAAGGTGGGAATTAGGAAAGGGTAAGATCAGGGCAGAGGTGAGCAAAGTTGCTGAAGTGGAAGTGGTCTTGGTAGTGAAGAGGATACGAGATTGAAGGTCAGCTCAGGGTCAACCAGAATGCCAAGGTCATGTGCAGCCTTGTTCAGCCTGAGTGAGAAATCAGGAAGGAGCATGGAGCTGATAGCAAGTTTATGAAGCCTGTGTCGGTTACTAAAAATGGGCTTCGGTCCATCCCGTCAATTGATTGTCGGAAATCCCAGCTCAACCACAACTTAATATCAGGTAGGAAGACTAACAGTATGGACTGGAGTCACGGGATTGTGGAAATAGCAGAGAGGTCAAGCTCATTGTTGTTAGTGTATGTTCAGAGGTTGGCCCTAGCCCTGAAAGTCCATGGTCAATTGAATCAGGCCAAGATCACATTTTCCAGGAACCTCAGGCATCAATCCAGAGTCAGAGGTAAATTTTCTAATTGGAGTACCATTGATGCACCCCCACACCTCTAAGAGCACATCTCAGGCACTGGCCATGCAGGGGAGGCCAAAATATTCAGGTGGATGGTACCTGTTTGGGCAGGGGAACAGCTTTTTAATTCTTTCATGGGATGCGGGCATCACTGGCAAGGCCAGCAATTGTTGCCCATCCCTAATTGCCCCTGACCATTTCAGAGCACAATTACAAGTCAACCACATTGCTGTGGGTCTGGAGTCACATGTAGGCCGGCCCACATTAGGGCAGTAGATTTCCTTCCCTAAAGGGCGTTAGTGAACCAGATGGGTTTTTAATGACAATCGATGATAGTTTCATGGTACCATTACTGAGACTTGCTTTCAATTCCAGATTTTTACTCATTAATTGAATTTAAATTCCACCAGCTGCCATTATGGGATTTGAATGCACGTGCCCCATCATTAATCTGGGCCTTTGGATTACTAGTCCAGTGACATTACCACCACACCACAGTCTCCCCCTGTCAGGCTTTCACCCCAAAACAACATAATGTTGCTGCTAGCTGCCCTCCCTCCACCCACCAGCACTGTGGAGAAGAATAAGTTACCACAGTGGTTCTAGAAGAAGGACACTTGGGGAGCTTGGAATGGGCAATGAATGCCAGTCTTGCCTCTGGCGTCCAGACATTGAAAATGTGAGGATATTTCTTTAGAAACCAGGCAGTTCTGTTGCCAAGCTGCTGTAGCCACTTGGGTCGTCATGGTAGTGCATGCCAGTCAACAGGATGTGTCACCATTTCCCTCTTTCACCAGCTTGTGACTCCCGGGTGTGATAGTCGACATTTAGGGGTTTCTTATCATGCTTGCAAGCATCCTTGAAGCAGAGCTTTGGGCGCCCCACTGGTCATCTGTCCCCAGCAGAAAGAATACATCTGCATCTTGGCCTTTGGTTAGAACCACAGATTTACGGCACATGAATCATAAAGAGGTACTGGGTAAACAACTCTTTATTTGGGAAACGAATGTTGTCCACTAAAAAATACATTGCTATCATAGAACCATATGTCACAGAAGGAGGCCATTCAGCCAGTCATGCCTATGCTGGGTGTATGAAATGTATCAAAGCATGACGAGCAGTGAGACTCAAGCAGAAAATGCGTAGCAGTTCTGTCAGTATTCAAAACTAGACAATAGTAGCCTTGCTCAATTGGTCAGCTCTTCTCCCTGAGACAAGAGGTTTTGGGTTTAAGCCCCATCTAGAGACTTGAGCACAGAATTTACATTGGCACTTCAACGCAGTATCAAGGGAGCACTGACTTTTCGGGAAGTGTCATCTTTCAGGTGAAACATTAAGCAAAGATGCTCCGTCTGAAATATTGACCTGGATTTTTTCCACCTGCTGCGCAACTCAAGCATTTTCTGTTCACAGTTCTGCTTTTTGTGTGTTCATTTGTGGTGTGCTATTTGACAACAGAAAGGTTAGGGGAAAATATATTAGATAGTGTTGAGGTCTGGCTAACCCAGTTACCCGTCATGTGTCATCTCTGGCTGACCATTTGATCCCTCTGCTTATGTAATTCTATAACTGGTTGCTCGAGTGCTTTGGGGAAGGGGAGATATTGATTACCCCTCCCTCTGTGTGAGGAAATGCCTTGCCTCAGAACGTCCTGTGTAAGATCAGGAACTCACCACGTACCCCATACCACATTGCATTGGGCGCGCCAATGACCAGCCTCATTGCACCATCGGGTAGTTGAACGAACACGAATATTAATTGTGTTGTGTATTATTGCCTCACTGGTACATGGTGACAGGCAATCTGTCCCTTGATACAAAGCTCGATACACACATAGGGAAAGCAGCTACCACCTTTGGCTGACTCGTGAAACGTGCATGGGATAACACCAAGCTGACCCTTAGGTCCAAGCTGATGATTTATAAGGCCTGTATTCTCAGCACCTTGCTGTTTTGCTGTGAAACATGGACAACACAGCTACCAGGAAAAGAAGCTCAATAATTTTCATCTTTGCTGTCTGTGGCACATTATGGGTATATCCTGGCAGGAAAAAAAATCACAGATTCAGCAGTCCTGTCAAAGGCAGTTGTCATACACATTGGAGTTGCGATGATACAACATTCACGGACTAACTCTGAAGAGTCATGAAAAAATTAACACCGTCTTTTAAAAAAAAACCTTTATTTTAAAAAGTGAACAATGGTCCAAAATGGCCACCGAAGAAAAGGGGCCTTTTGTATATTCAAACAGTCTGACAAAAAAAGGTTATTGGTGGTAGGCGGAAATGTAGAGTCGAGGTTACAATCAGATCAGCCATGATCTTGTTGAATGGCAGAGCAGGCTCGAGGGGCCGAGTGGCCTACTCCTGCTCCTAATTCGTATGTATGTATCTGTTTCTTATGTGTGTGTGTGTGTGTGTGTGTGTGCGAGTGAATGCGTGAGTGAATGAGGTTGCAACAATTTTGCGATAAGGCGTATTGATCAATAAACAATTGACTTTCTGTTTTTTAAAACATACAAGAAAACCTGTCTCTGTCTGTTTATTTGAAAAATAAAACTCCAAGGGGCTAAGCTCTTAATACAATTACACTTGCTGTGGTCAAGTGGGGAGCTGAATAGTAGGGAACCACCCACATGACACCACATGGCCATAATACAGAGCTCCCTAGTGTGTTGGCACTAATCAAACAGAGGTGGCTTCGGTGGATCGGACACATCTGCAGATGGAAGATGGTTGCATGCCCAAGGACTTTCTGTATGATGAGGTAGCCGGGGTCAGACAACCAGTGGGGCGCCCAAAGCTCTGCTTCAAGGATGCTTGCAAGTGTGACATGAAGGCCCTAAATGTCGACTATCGCACCTGGGAGTCACTAGCTGGCGAAAAAGGGAAATGGTGACACATCCTGTGGACTGGTGTACACTACCACGACGATCAGTGGCTACAGCAGCTTGGCCAACACCGAAAACAACAACTCACAGTGTCACTTGGTAGCTTCACATGTAGCACTTGTGGCAGAACCTGAGTGAGTAGAACTGTCCAGATTTGAGCACATAATCTAGGCTGTCACTGTAGTTCGGTACTGAGCGAGCTGCATTGTTGGAGGTAACGTTTTTCAGATGGGATGTTATACCAAGGCCTGTTGGCTCTCTGCAAGAGAAGCTATGGTACCATTTACAGATGAGTTCATCTAGGGACTTGGCCAATACTTACCATTTAACCAATCCCACCAAAAACAGATTATCTGGCTAGTTATCCCATTGCTTGTTGTGGGATCTTGCTGTAAACAAATTAGATGCTGTGTTGCCCTGCATTACAATGGTGATTACACTTCAATAAAGTAAAGTGCCTTGGAATGGTTTTTAAAAGCACTATGTAAATGCAAGTTTTTGCTTCTTTCTTTTCTTTTCACTTATAACATGGAAGGTGTGGGTTCAACTCTGGTCAACAGAAGTAAAGTTTCGCTCCAGATTACTACTCGGCCCCCAAACCACTATTGAACAATATTCTCATGGTCACTATGTCCCTGCTTATTTGAATCCCCTTGCAGCACCAATTGCCCTTGCTACTGTAACAAATTCAATTCCGAACACCAGATTATGGTTTACAATTACTCTTGTTTATTTGTGTGTGACCAAAACCAGAAGCGCACAATCTCTTTAAGCAGTAGACATACAGAGAAATAAATGTTATTACTGTGTTACCTGGGTAGCGACATAAGCTTGTCATTGTTCCTTTCCAATCCTGACTCACTCTACAACTTATTAAGAAAAGCTTAGGATCTTTATAGTCTGTTTCTCATGAACTCTATCATAATTGATTATGACATGACAAGTGTTAGTGTGGCATCGCAAATATTATTGTGAACAAGACCCCTAGAAGGGATGTATTTCCTTCAAAACAATGCATGTCAACTTGTTTTCATCCCATTCTTCCATTTTTCCATTTCTTATCTCAAAACTACCTTGGCTAACTCTTTCTCAATGTGATCATGAAAACAAGTCAAGAACCACGAATCTTTTCCATCCTGTCATTTCAACAAACAACTGTGTCAGCTAAAACTGTGTTCTGACAAATCAAACCCTAAAGTATATGGGAACAAATAATGTTTAACCATTTCATTAAGTAAAAAGAAACCAACAACTTTAATCATATGAGATTGAACCAAATCCTAATCCTATGCATATAGGTGTAGACAACTTTGACAACTTACACTGCCCTGTTTTCTCTCTTTTTACAACTCCTCTTTTTCTCAACCAGTCTCTACTACCTCACCTCTTTCTCTTCTTTCTGTCATTTCTTCATACCCCACGTCTTACCTCTGTGCTTCATCGCTTTTCTTTTTGAGCTTCTATGAATCATCCCTTCTTCTCCTCTCCCTGATCTTCTCTCCCTCAGTCTAAGTCCCATTTGTCAGTTGCCTTTTCACAATTCCACCCCCCCCCCCCAAAATTGTATTTGGCAAAATATTTTTTTCTTAGGGTACACATATGAGCCAAAAGGCCTCCCTCATTTTTCCTACAAAGACATCATGTACAAGTGTTGAACCTCTGTTCAGTTTAGATTTGCAAACAGGAGAAAGACAACACATTCATAAATTATGCATTAATCCTGTCCCAGATGAAGTATTGTATCTAATTCTGGACACCACACTTTAGGAAGGATGTAGAGGCTTTACAGCAGGTACAGAAGACGTTTACTGGAATGGTTCCAGGGATGAAGGATTACAGTTACGTGGATAGACTGGAGAAGCTGGGATTATTCTTTTTAGAGCAGAGAAGGCAAAGAAGAGATTTGATAGAGGTGTTTAAAATCACAAAGAGTAAATAAAGAGAAACTGTTTTCAATGGATGAATAGTCGATAACCAGAGGACGCAGATTTAAGGTGATTGGCAAAAGAAGCAGAGGCGACATGAGGCAAATCTTTTTTATGGAATGAATGGTTAGGATTGGGAATGTGCTGCCTGAAAGGCTGGTGAAAACAGATTCAATAGGAGCTTTCAAAAAGGAATTGGATAAATACTTGAAGGGGGAAAAGTTGCAGGGATGTGAGGAAAGAGCGGGCAAGTGGAACTAACTGTAGTGCTCATTGAATGTGCTGGTGCAGACCTGATGGGCCGACTGGCCTCGTCCTGTGCTGCAGTCTTCAATAATTCTGTGACAAAGGCAGTGCCCATTAATGCAACTAAACAGTTTCATGAAGCAAGACTGAATGTCAGAGAGGAATGGACCATTTTAACAGAATCTGAATTTGGGAATAAGCAGGATGTTGCAGAATTGATGCTTATATTTATGTGGGTATATTGAAAAGGGAAAGAATGAACTTTGCAAGAATGCATAACTTTTTTTGTTGCAATGTGATCCATTTGGAGTGGCATTTTTCTTTGCAATATAACACATTTGGGGGAATTGCCCCCTTCGTTTCATTATTATGAATTTTTTTGCGGAGTGTCGCATTTGAAAGGAAATTCTGTATTGTAACGTTTTTCTTCTGTAACTTGTTGGATTTGGAAATGTGCTGCTTATTAACGAAAAGCAAATTACTGCAGGGGCTGGAAATCTTTAAAAAAAACAGGAAAATGCTGGAAACGCTCAGAGCTGTTCTGACAAAAGGTCGTCAACCTGAAACATTAAACCTACCTTCCTTTTCCCACAGATGCTGACTGACAGAATAGAAGTTGCTGTTGTTTCCAACAGTTCCTGTTTTTATTTTTGGCTGTTAATAATCTTGGGTAAAGTGTTGCATTCAAACAACAACTTCCATTTATCTAGCACCTGTAACATAGTAAAATGCCCCGCGGCTCTTCACAGGAGTGTAATCAAACAGCATTTGACACTGAGCCACATAAGGAGAAATTAGGACAGGTGGCCAAAAGCTTGGCCAAAGAGGTAGGTTTAAAGAAGTATCTTAAAGGAGGAGAGAGAGGTAGAGAGGAGGAGAGGTTTAGGGAGGGAATTCCAGAGCTAAGGGTTGGACGATGAAAATCGGGGATGCGCAGGAGGCCGGAACTGGAGGACTGCAGAAATTTCAGGGTTATGGGGCTGGAGAAGGTTACAGAGATTGGGAGAGGCGAGTCCATGGAGGGATTTGGAAATGAGGGTGAGAATTTTAAGATCGAGCAGGATTGGGCCAATGTCGTCAGCCAGCACAAGGGTGAGTGGCATTTATCTGAGTTAGGATACGGGCAGCTGTGTTTTAGATGAACTCATGTCTATGGAGGCTGCATGATGGGAGGCCAGCCAAGAGAGCGTTGGAATTGTTGAGTCTAGGGGGTAACAAAAGCTGAGAGTTCCAGCAGCAGGAGACCTGAGCCAGGGGTGGAGATGGACTATGTTATGGAGGCAGAAGTAGGGGGTCTAGGTGATGGAGTGGATATGGGGTCTGAAGCTCAGCTTAGGGTCAAAAAGATTGCCAAGGGGCAGCATCGCAAATGATCCGGTTCGCCCTCAGACGAGGGAGAGAGATGGAGTCAGGGAAGAGAGTTCGTGACCAGGACTGAAGATGGCTCTGGTCTTCCCAAAATGTAGTTGGCGGAAAATTCAGCTCACCCAGAGCTGGACAAGTAGCATGACAAATCAGGGGCAATGCTCAGGGTGGGGGGGGGGGGGATTGAGGGGTGGAGAGAGGTGGTGTTGAGGTAGCTCTGGGTGATGTTAGGACACATGTGCAAACTGACGTTAAGTTTCAGAAAAAGATACATTCCCTATATTAATGAATCAAACAATGCAGTGGATTATAATTATATTTGGGAGGCCAGACTCTATTCATTATTATTTTGCAGCCAGCTTTCAGTATTACATTAAAAAAAATACTATTTTGCAGGAGGAGCGCTGTCTAAAATATTGCATGGGATAGTGCAAAGCACTGATTCCTTTGCAAACTGGAGCTTCTGCAACATCCCATTCCCTCCGCTAGTCGGGCAGGTTGTGTTCCAGGAGCAGCAGCGGTGGAGCCCCGGGACAGCGAGCGCTGAGAGGATGCGGAATACGGGGCGATATGCTGTCAGTCAGAGACCTCTACAAACTCCTCGGCTTCCCCAGAGGTGAGTCTCTTTCCCACCTCTTTTATCTTTCTGGATACTTTGTATCCACCCGGCCGTCTTCACCCACATTGAGAAACTTTTCATCAGTTGCAGACCCTCCCTGATTGACAGCTGAGGGCCCTGGCACTGATAATAAAAGTTAACTTTGTTTAAAGTTTTTAACTCCCCCCGCGCGCACACATACACACACAATCTTCGCACTGTAAATACTTGAAATTTCTTTTAAATGCCTAACGAGCTGCGAGGCGAATATTTCAGGAAGTTACATTCCCTTGAGGACTTTTTCTCTCTTCCCCCTTTTTGCTAACTGTGCTGTCAGTTAATCAGCGCCATTGTTAAGCTTTTAAAAATTATATATGTACAGAAAATGCAATGTTTTCTGAACAGACTTAATGCGTTTCCTGTGGTTTAATGTGTATTTCCTCTACTTAGAATAGACCCAATTATATTTTTTTTTACGCAGCCAGGGTCTGTAAAAGGACATTGATCCGAATTTAAGGTCTGCGTTGTTCTAATGTCTTAACAGGGCTCAGTCTCTTAAAGCACCCCGAGTCTTAAGAAGTTATTTTTTTCCCGTGCAATAATTAGACAAAAGATGGCCGCTGTTCTATGCACGGCAAGATCCCAGGAATGAGATAACTGACAATCTGTGGTGGTGGTTGAGGGAAGGGTGTTGTACCTGACACTCCCAGTTCTCCACGTAGAGCTGTGGAATCTTTAGTGTTCCATGAAACATGCAGTTCTCTTATCAGAAAGGTGCTGGTTTTGACAGTACATCACAGTCTCAATTCTCACATTGGGATCCCAGTCGAAATCACATGCTCGAGTCTTGGAGTGGCGTTTGAACCTACAACCTTCTGAGGGAAGCTGAAGTAAAGTCTCGGACTTTAGTATTATAGCAGGCAGTTCTCCAAAATTGTATTGGACCTCATGTAGAAAAAAAGGGCATTTGATTCCTCTCCAGTTTTCTCTCCTCTGTTCGTTCTCTTCAGCTCCCTTGGTGGTAAGCTCCGAGATTCCTTCCCTAGTTTGGAGATGGTGGGAGGGACGTGGAAATTTGGATGGAAGCGCGTCGGGCCAGATGTATGACATGTTCCCACCTCCACGTGCTTTTCCCGGAGGCAGACTCCCAGCGGTGACAAGTACCTGGCCCCCCCCCAGCAGAGCAGGTAGCCAATTAGGGTATTTCATAGGGCAATGACCCCGTTTCTCACCTGTTTATAGAGCACAAACAAACATCCTGGAGAGTGCTTAATCTTAAGTCCCATTATTTTCTCCAATACTATCTTTACCCTATGGTGATTTCCCTAAACTTTCCTTGTCTTCATTTTAGGTTCCCTGCTAGTTTGTATTGTCTTAGAGAAAAGAGTCGCAGGGCTGTGGGGAAAAGGCAGGGGAGTGGGACAAGCTGAGTGGCTCTCACAGAGAGCCAGCCCAGACACGATGGGCCGAATGGCCGCCTCCTGTGCTGTAAGCATTCTATGATTAAACCGCACATTGTCTCTACCTCTCTCGCTTCCTTTTAAGAGGCTGCTTAAAACCTCCCTCACTTGCTAAGGTTCTGATCATCTGCCCTAATATCTCCTTATGTGACTTGATTAACATTTTGTTATCGTTCCTGTGAAATGCCTTGGGGTACTTTACAGTGTTAAAGGTACACTATAAATAGAAATTACTGTTGTATCAGATGCTGCATTCATAGTCATTATGGTGCAGAAGGAGACAATTTGGCCCATTGAGTTCATGCTGAGAATATATTGTTGCAAAGCTCACTGAATTGACTTATGTTCATGTGTTTAAATGGTTAAGCTGTTCAGTGCAAATGTGTGGACTCGCAGGAGGCCCAGTCCTGACTAAGTATTGTGTGTGTTTTCAGTACTACCAATGTGACAATATAACATGGTTCCAAGACATTCAGTTTTCACTGAACTTTGTTCTGATTATACCTCAATAGGATTGTGATGGTACATTTGTGGCTGATTGGTCTCAGTCTGAGGTCAGCAAGGAGGTTGATCTATGTCTGTGGCAGGGTATTGAGTGTTGTTGTTGGCATCCTTCCATCTATGAAAGACGATGGACACACAGCAAACAATCCATCCCTTGCTGCACCTTTGCTGATGGCTGTGAAGGCCAATCCTTGAGAGGCAGGTTCTGCCCCAAGTGCCGCACGTGACGCTGCCAAGTGACTCTGTGAGTTGTTTTTGATGTTGGCACCCTGTTGCCAAGCTGCTGTAGCAACTAGTCGTCGTGGTCGTGCACACCCAGGTGTGAAAGTCGATATTTAGGTCCTTCATGTCACATTTGCAAGCATCCTTGAAGCAGAGCTTTGGGTGCCCCACTGGTCATCTGGCCCCGGCTACCTCACCATACAGAAGGTCCTTGGGTATGCGACTGTCTTCCATCCTGTGGACATGTCCGATCCACTGAAGCTGCCTCTGTTTGATCAGTGGCAACACACTTGGGAGCTCTGCCTTTGAGAAGACTGCTGCATTTGTGATTTTGTCCTGCCAGGATATACCCATAATGCACTGCAGACAGTGAAGATGGAAATTATTGACCTTTTCCTGGTAGCTGTTAGTCACCCATGTTTCACAGCCATACAGCAAGGTGCTAAGAACACAGGCCTTATAAACCATCAACTTGGTCCTAAGGGTCAGCTTGGTGTTGTTCCAAACACGTTTTGCATGTCGGCCAAAGATGGTATCTGCTTTCTCTATGCGTGTATCGAGCTCTGCATCATGGGACAGATTGTCTGTCACCGTGGACCCAAGGTTGCAGAATTTGCTAACCCCTTCCAGTGGGATTATTTTGTGTGATCAGGGGCTGAGATGCAACACCCTGTCCCATGACCAGGCTCCTTCCATGACAACAAGCACTGCCTTGTACAGTTTGATGGCTCCATTTCTGAGAGTTTCGGAGTGAAGAATGGAGTGAAACAGGGTTGTGTCTTTGCCCCCAGTCTATTTGGCATCTTCTTCTGCATGCTCCTGACCTTTGCCTTCCCTGCAGATATGGAAGGAGTCTACTCGTACACTAGGTCAGACAGCAAACTCTACAATCTATCAAGGCTGAAAGCGAACACAAAAACACATCATGTCCTGATCAGAGAAATCCTCTACGCTAATGATGCGTTCGTTACTCACATGGAAACTCAGCTACAAAGATTCATGGACTGATGGCAGGGTGCTGCCTTGTAAACAGTGACTGTATTTCAAGGAACAATTTAATGTTGAGAGTTAATATAGGATCAACATTGCTCTTTTGATATTTCATTGGGGATCATAAAGTTGTACACAGATTGTGTGAGCATTCTTTATTTACCTGTTTAATGTTAAATAAATGTGTATTGGTTTATATCCTGAGCCTCAGTCTCAAGTGTATATTCCTTCACTTAACAAAGAATAGGTCATGCGGTAACAAGTGATATATTTGGATAAACTGGAATACAGTGTTGGATGCTCTGTTCAATCTTAGAATCTCGCTACATTTACTGGGCAAGTAAAGGCACACCCTGGTTTGTAGTGGGTGCATGGTCTGCTTATGGGTGTGGCCTTTGACACTGAACCCTAGTTGTAAAGCTAATGTAATGCCAACCTCACATCCTCCACCTCCCATAAACCTCAACATATTCAAAGCTCGACTGCCCATACTGGGCGAGCAGGGCACATCATTCCTGTTCACTCTTACCCACATTGGCTTTCTGTTCTCCAGTGCAATAGATTTAAAATCCTTGTCTTCGATTCTCTCCTATGGTCATGACCCTGTCTATCACTGCAATCTCCTCATCCTCATAACCCTTCCTGTACCCTTCAGTCCTCTGACTCCGGTGTGTCTCACCGTTCATTCATTCTAGCATTGGTGGAAGAGCCGTCAGCTCCTATGTGTGGAACTCTTTTTTCCCCAAACCCATCTACCTCTCTACTTCTCTCTCTCTCTCTCTCTCTTTTAAAAACCACCTCAAAAATTCATCTTTTCGATCAATCTGGCAGTCAACTGTCCTAACAGTCTCACTATTGGTTGGCATTTATTCCTTTAGTCCTTTTATCTATCTTTTTTCTTCTCTTCCCTTTCCCTTCCCCATGTGATGCATCTTGGGACATTTTGCACATTAAAGTCACTATATAAATGCAAGTTATTTTTCGGGAAGGTAGTGACTGAAACCGTGTTGGCTGTTCCTCTTCCTGAAACTTCACACTGGCTGATGTGAAACAATTTTTGTCCATGGACCTGCCAAGTCTTACTGATTTCCAGCTACCCTTCGCCCTGTTTGCTCACAAGGAAATGATTTGAAATTTACCACAAGCTCATTTCCCATGAAACCAATTTTTGGAAGGCGGAGACTTACCCTGTGTCAGTTTGGATCAGTTTCAAACCAGGCTTGAACCATGAAAAGATGATGTGCTTATCTATTGTACCACCTTGTGCTTGTCTCTGTCTATCTCTCTATCTCCCCCAATCTCCACCCCACCCTTCCAAATTTCTCCTTATTTCTTATCTGTTGTCTCAAAGGCACCTATAGTGGTACAGCTCAAGTTTAATATTGCAGTTCAGTCTACAAAGCCATGCTGCCACCAAGCAAATTGCACTATAAAGCCTCTCCGATACGATTAATCCCAGAATTATTTGTGAGGGCCACAAGTAGACAAGATCATCCTGTCTCCGAACCAACTACCAAGGGTAAGAAAATTGCTTCACCCCTCACTACCCACTTGAATATGATGGAGATTCAAGGACACTGATTCAGGAAGATTACTGCAGAATTTTCTTTGGGAGGGAAAGCCTCTTCTGTTATATTTAAAATGCTGACGGGCAAGAACAAGTAGCATTGTTGAATTGAACATCCTATATCGTAATGGATGGAGCTGTGGAAAGTTACTGAGACAAGAATCATTTGCGACCAAATTCTCGAGCATTTCGAGAAGCACTGTGTTTCTAAACATGGAGGGAGATTGGCTGCATGCTGTTTACATTGCAGTGACATTTTCATGATTCAGTTTTGATAACACAAGTTGCAGTATCCTTAAGGCAAGTGATTTGTCACAGTACGACACTGTGTGAATTTCCCTGTCGACCATATGCCTTGAGAATGGAAGACCAGGAGGCAGGTAGTAGTTGTTACAACCAGGTGAGAAAAGTGTCTAGGGGACTTTTACTGTCTTCACCTGGTCTTATTGTTAAACACACTATGTTTTGAGCACCCCCTTTGTGAATCCTTGTTCACTGCTTTCCAATTATAAGGCAAAGAAATTAGCACAAGCAGGTTTTCTTAGGTTTAAAGAAGAAAAGTGAAATTTATTAAACCTCTAATATGGTCAACACCTACTGATATACGACGAGCCCCACGCTAGCATGCACACGTGATATGCACATGCAAATAGAGACAGAAAAGAGAAGAAAAATAAAATGGAGAGGCAATCTCTGAGAGGGTTTTTTTTTACTGTGCTTCGAGCTTGCTGCAGGGTCCTTGATTGTAGGTAATCTTGCTTTTTGTTGGGGCCCAGTATTCTTCTTTAACCTTGTTCACTGTAGGAGACTTTTTCTCCTTTGGGGTTCATATGTCTTCAGTGGTTTTCAGTTCTTTGGGAAAGAGACGGAAGCAGACAGGAGGGAGGCGTTCTCAGTCCAGGAGCTAACAGCCTTCTGATTTCAAATTCCTTGTTGGAAGGTCACATTCAAAAAACTCCAACAGTCAGCCAACTATGTGACCAAACCGGTCCAACTACGTCTGTTTGTGTATTCGGCCATCTTAGCAGTTAACCTGGAATGCTAGCGTTTCAACCTAAAATGTCTGGTAATCAAAAGTCCATTGTGGGCTAAATTGGAGTAGGGAATAGCCCCTTTGTTCTTTGAAGTACTGTCTATGGATATGCTAATGTCTGTCTCCAACCAAAGTTTCCAATTGTTTTTTTTAAAAGCAAGTTCTTTCTTCAACAACTTTGTTTATTTTATTTAGAGATACAGCACTGAAACAGGCCCTTCGGCCCACCGAGTCTGTGCCGACCATTAACCACCCATTTATTCTAATCCTACACTAATCCCATATTCCTATCACATCCTCATCTGTCCCTATATTCCCCTACCACCTACCTATACTAGGGGAAATTTGTAATGGCCAATTTACCTATCAACCTGCAAGTCTTTTGGCTGTGGGAGGAAACCGGAGCACCCGGAGGAAACCCACGCAGACACAGGGAGAACTTGCAAGCTCCACACAGGCAGTACCCAGAATTGAACCTGGGTCGCTGGAGCTGTGAGGCTGTGGTGCTAACCACTGCGCCACTGTGCCGCCCACTGTTTAAAATCAATGTTCATGTGGCGAAATTAATGTTCTTAATTCTTGGCAGGTGGGGGGGCTTGCTTGACATAGTCATTAGGATAGAGTGGGAGTAGTGGACTCACTTTTGTGTAATGTGAGGGTGGGGCGGGGAGCAAGAGACTGATGCAATGAGACCTGGACAGAGACACTCTGTGGTGCTGGTCATTTCTTTATGCTTTGACCCAATTATTTGCCCTGCTTTATTGATGGCGCATTTGGCAAACCTTGAGATTGTCGGTAAACTTACTATCAACAAAGATAGCATCTCTTTTTAAGTAGCTTGCTACTGTTACAAATGCGATGGGAGTTTAAAATGTGCTGCTTGTTACATTGTGTAAGAATGTTCTACTCCGTGCTATGGAATGTTTTATTTGTGTGTTTGTAGCTAAGTTTATTCAGATTGCAGTTATACTGACACTTTCATGTTGTTCATTGATGCAAAAGTGACTGCACAACTCCAGATTTGGGTCCATACCTGACTCTGGAATGGAATGGTGTCAGATTCTCTTGCCCAGCTTTGGTTCATGAAACAGAATTAACATTTCCGGTCACTGACCTTTCATCAGAACTGTAAGAAGTTGGAGATTTATCCGTTTATGAGCAAGTATAGGGCCAGGGGAAAAAGGGAGGGAAGGTCAGAAGGAAAGACTGGAATTTCTATAGTGCCTTTCAAGATTACAGGACATCTCAAAGCACTTTACAGGCAATGAAGTACTTTTAAAGCGTAGTCACTGTTGTAATGTTGGAAACGTGGCAGCCAAGTTGCACACAACAAGCTCCCACGAACAGCAATGTGATAGTGATGAGATAATCTGTTTTTGTGATGGTGAAAAGACAGCACATCTGACAGTACAGCACTCTGTCAGTACTACCTTGGAGTGTCAGCCTTGCTTTTTGTACTCAGGTCCTGGAGTGGGACTTAAACCCCCAACCTTCTGACTCGAAGGTGAGAGTGCTACCCACTGAGCCACAGCTGACACCTAAAGGGTGGAGGGCAGGAGAGATTAAATGACAAAAAGGGTGATGGCACAAGGCAATAGGGGGTGGCAATGGGACAAGTAAAGAAACAAAGGTTGGGTGTAGAGGAAGTGTAAATAGAGACAACTGAACCATTACCAGCACTGAATGAGAAAACAGGAAAGGTCAAGTTGATCTGAAGTTGTTTTTTTTTATTTTTTTTTATTTCCAAAATTTACTTTATTCATAAAAACCTGTCAAAATTACATTCCCAAACAGTTTAAAACAGCATCAAGTCAAAAAATACAAACAGTGCAAAGATGATCAGTTTCCTTCAATACAATCATGAGTTGCCTCACAACCCTTCCATTTCATTGTCATGCCATATACATTTTTACATTTACAGCACACAAAATTTTCCCGATACAGTTCGAGGGGTTTCCCATGGATCCAGCCCCTCAGTTCAGCTTGGTGGGAGGATCTTACACTGTGCTCTTTCCCCATTGAGCCTTTGCTGCGGCTGCCCCAAGCTTTAGTGCATCCCTTAGCACGTAGTCCTGGACCTTGGAATGTGCCAGTCTGCAACATTCGGTCGTGGACAACTCTTTTCGCTGGAAGACCAGCAAGTTTCGGGCAGACCAAAGGGCGTCTTTCACCAAATTGATAGTCCTCCAGCAGCAGTTGATGTTTGTCTCGGTGTGCATCCCTGGGAACAGCCCGTAGAGCACAGACTCCTGTGTTACAGAGCTGCTTGGGATGAACCTCGACAAAAACCATTGCATCTCTTTCCACACCTGCTTTGCAAAGACACATTCCAGGAGGAGGTGGGCAACCGTCTCTTCCCCACCACAGCCACCGCGGGGGCATTGTGTGGAGGGGGCGAGACTTCAGGTGCGCATGAAGGATCTGACGGGGAGGGCCCTTCTCACCACCAGCCAAGCTACGTCTTGGTGCTTGTTTGAAAGTTCTGGTGATGAGGCATTCCGCCAAATGACTTTGACGGTCTGCTCGGGGAACCATCCGACAGGATCCACCGTCTCCTTTTCCCGTAGGGTCTTGAGGACATTCCGTGCAGACCACTGCTTGATGGACCGGTGGTCAAAGGTGTTTTCCCGCAGAAACTGCTCCACGAAGGATAGGTGGTACGGCACGGCCCAACTGCATGGAGCGTTCTGCGGCAATGTGACCAGGCCCATCCTTCGCAACACCGGGGACAGATAGAACCTCAGCACGTAGTGACACTTGGAGTTTGCGTACTGTTTACACACAGCGTGATGCAGCCACACATGAAGGTGGTCATCAGGATGAGGGCCACGTTGGGTACATTTTTCCCGCCCTTGTCCAGAGATTTGAACATCGTGTCCCTCCGGACCCGGTCCATTTTAGATCCCCAGATGAAGCGGAAAATGGCTCGGGTGACTGCCACAGTGCAGGAGTGGGGTATGGGCCAGACCTGCGCCACGTACAGCAACAATGTGAGCGCCTCACACCTGACGACCAGGTTCTTACCCACAATAGAGAGAGATCGCTGCCCCCACATGCTCAACTTTTGTTGTACCCTGGCTACTCGCTCCTCCCAGGTTTTGGTGCACGCCTCGGCCCTTCCGAACCATATCCCCAGCACCTTCAGGTAATCTGACCTGACGGTGAAGGGGACAAAGGATCGGTCAGCCCAGTTCCCAAAGAACGTGGCCTCGCTCTTGCCGTGGTTAACTTTGGCTCCCAAGGCCAGTTCGAACTGGTCGCAGATGCTCATCAGTCTGCACACGGACAGCGGATCCGAGCAGAAGACAGCGACGTCATCCATGTACAGGGAGGTTTTAACCTGAGTGCCTCCGCTGCCTGGGATTGTCACCCCTCTTATGCTCGCATCCTTCCTAATGGACTCAGCAAAGGGTTCAATACAGCAAACAAACAAGACCGGGGACAGAGGACAGCCCTGTCTGACTCCAGATTGGATCGGGAAACTTTCTGATTCCCACCCGTTGATTGAGACTGCGCTACTGATGTTTGTGTAGAGCAGTTGGATCCAATTGCAGATTCCCTCCCCAAACCCCATTTTGGAAAGCACGTCCATCATGTAGGTGTGTGATATCCTGTCAAAAGCCTTCTCCTGGTCCAGGCTGATGAGGCAGGTGTCCACCCTCCTGTCCCATACGTAGGCGAACCTATCCCTGAGTAGCGCGAGACTATCAGAGATCTTCCTGCCGGGTACAGTACAGGTCTGATCGGGGTGAATCACCAACTCCAGAGCAGACTTGACTCGACTGGCTATGACTTTGGACAGAATCTTGTAGTCAACATTAAGCAGTGAGATGGGCCGCCAATTTCTGATTTCTGCCCTCTCCCCCTTCCGCTTGTAAATGAGGGTGATGATGCCTTTCCTCATGGATTCTGACATGCTGCCGGCCAGGAGCATACTCTCGTATACTTCCAGCAGGTCCGGGCCGACCCAGTCCCACAGGGCCGAGTACAACTCGACCAGTAAACCGTCGCTTCGGGGAGTTTTACTCGTCTCTTTGTCCAGCTCGTCCAGAGTTAGCAGCTTGTCCAGTCTCTCCCTCCTGCTGTCATCTAAGACCTCTGTGATAGATGACAGGAAGGACTGGGAGGCTCTGCTGTCTGTGGGCTTCGCGTCATACAGCCCAGCATAAAAGGATTTGCTGATCCTTAGTATGTCAGACAGCGAAGACGTTACCGAGCCATCTTCTTCCTTCAGGCTGCTGATAACAGAGCTCTCTCTGTGTACCTTTTGGAAGAAGTAACGCGAGCACGTCTCATTCTGCTCGATGGAGCGGACTCTGGACCAGAAGATGATCTTGGAGGCCTCCTTGGCAAAGAGCAAGGCCTGCTGGCTCTTCGCCTCTTGGAGGTCCTCCTTGACCTTGACCCCCATTGACTGCAACCGGAGCAGATTTTGCATACTTTTCTGGAGTCGGGACATTTCCCTCTGTCTCTCTCTCGCCCTCTGAACACCTTTGTGGATGAAGAACCTCTTGATGTTCTCCTTAATCGCTTCCCACCAGTGAACTGGAGACTCAAAGAGAGGTTTCACGGTCCTCCAACCTTTGTAATCCCTTTTGAGTTCCTCAACGTTCTCTGGGGTTAGCAGTGTAGCATTGAGCTTCCACGTCCCTCTGCCAACCCGCTGGTCGTCCTGTAAGTGACAGTCGGCCAGTAAGAGGCAGTGGTCGGAGAAGAACACCGGCTTGACGTCGGTGGATCCGACCGTGACGGCACAGGACACAAACAGGAAGTCAATCCTGGAACGGGCAGACCCGTCCGATCTTGACCATGTGTATCTGCGCTGCGCTCCGTCTGCAGGTTTGCTGACGACGTCGTGCAGTTTGGCATCTTTAACTGTTTCTATTAGGAATCTGGACGTAGCGTCCAGTTTGCTGTCGTCACTGCCGGATCGTCCAGCCGCATCGATGATGCAGTTGAAGTCACCGCCTAGGATGACCGGCCTGGACGTCGCCAGCAGCAGTGGGAGCTGCTGGAAGACGGTCAGCCGCTCGCTGCGTTGTACCGGGGCGTACACGTTGATCAACCGGAGCGGAGCGTTGTTGTACATTACGTCTGCTACGAGGAGGCGACCGTCCACCACCTCCTTAACTTCGAAGATGGTGAAGTTACCTCCCCGCAGCAGAATACCCAGGCCGGAGGAACGGCAGTCATTACCCCCTGACCAGATCGATGGCCCATGGGACCACCATCGCGACCACTGCCTCGAGGTGCTGAGGTGTGGTATTCCACACTCCTGCAGAAACAGTAGGTCGGCTTTGACCTTGGCGAGGTAATCCAAGGTTGAAACACATCGCGTAGTAGATTTAATGCTACGCACATTAATGGAAGCAATCCTTATACCCATTTTTTTAAAGTTAGTTGTTGCTTCCCATACCATTTGTCCTTGCTAGTCCCAGTCCTTCGGGATGTTCCTGCATACCCATAGTGTGAGCAAGCTGTTTCACGTTGGTTGGGCTCAGAAACCCCTCCTGGTTTTTCATGCAGGGGTTTTTCCGCTGGGATGACATCGGGGGGGTCTTGTAGGCAGCAAAGATTGGGTTATCCTCTGCTGCTTCCATCTGTTCCTCCTCGAAAACATCACTGCTCCCGGCTTCCCGGAGCTGAGGCGCGCCAGACGTGTCTTTGCTCTCGGTGTCCCGGAGCTGAGATGCGTTGGCCACGTCGTTACGTGTGGTGCTTTGGGGTTGGGGCACACCGGGCCCATCACAGCTTCCAGTGCCCGGGGGCTGGGATGCTTTATCTTCCATCTCTTTGGAGTTCTGCTGCCTCTTTTGAAGGGGCTGTTGTTCCAGCATTTCCCCGTCCAGTGAAGAGGAGTTGTTGCAGTCTGATTCAGAAGATAGCCTCCTCTTGCCACTGGTTTGGGTGGTAGCCTGTTCTGCTTTTGGAGGTCTTTTCTTTGTGGTTCTCCTTTGTACCACTTGCCACTGACCTGTTTGTCCATCTGCTGCCTCCTCCTCCATTGATTCTGTCTGTGGAGGAGGGGTTTGCAAGCGCAGGGTAGGTGCTGGGTCGCTGGTTTCAGCTGCCTCCCCTTCCTTCTCCTTCTCAGGTTGAAGTTCCTCACTGCGGAGAAGGTTGCTGGTCTCCTTTCGAACACCGGACGCCTTCGTCGAACCTTCTCCCGGCCTTTCCTTGGACCTTGCCGCCTGAGCATAACTGAGGCAGCGTTTGGGACAGGTTTTGTAGAGTTGGCCTGCTGCACCGCACAAGTTGCAACACTTAGTCTGCTTACAGTCCTCGGTCTGATGGCCTTCCTCCTTGCAGTTCTTGTAAACAACCGTGCTGCAGTTGGCCGCCACGTGACCAGATTTGCCACAGGTGCGGCAAACTCTGGGCTGCCCAGCGTAGACCAAGAAGCCTCGACTTCCCCCGATAGCGAAGCTGGAGGGAGGGTGGATGATGGCTCCACTGGGATCGACCTTCAAGGTCACCTTGACCTGCCGCTTGCTGGTCCAAATCCCAAAGGGGTCCTTGACATCAGTGCTGCTGCCGGCCACCTCAACGTACCTGGCGAGAAAGGTGAGTACATCCACCACCGGAACATGGGGGTTGTAGAGGTGAATCGTCACCACCCGGTCCCGTTGTGACGGAAGCGTGAAGAGCGGCTCCGCTGTGAGGATCGACAGTGGCGCCCGGTCCCCTTTCTCCTTGAACGCCTTCAGGAACTTGATGCATCCCGCCACGTTCCGGAACATCACGTCGAAGTATCCACTGCTGGGGAAATCCTGCAGGCAGAAGACCGTCCGTAGCTTGAAATCCACAGCACTCGAGGAGGATACTCTTGATGAAGAAGGTGCGATCGACCGGTGCATCTCCTTCCTTGTCCTTCACGACCACCCGAACGGTGTTGCGCACTCCCTGGCACGAAGCTCAAAGATTGGTTATAGCCATTTTACTCAAACCTTCCCCAGGATCAAAAGGCAATGATCATGGTCTCTTCTCAATCAAGTAAGCACTGATAAGAACAGATACTACACTTGATCTTAGCCAAAAGGCCAAGTTGAACTCAAAATTGAGGCTTGGAGGTTGTAAAACATAGCTGATCAAAAGCTTGGTCAAAGAGGTAGCTTCTTGAAGAGCCACTTTAAGGAGGAGAGAGCGGTGGAGAGATTTAAGGAAGGAATTCAAGTCAGTTTAGATTCTACTTCAAGTCCTGGAGTGAGGCCACTCTCCTTTATTCAGAGCTGAGGTGAGGGTGGAGGATGTGTATTGACTAAAGTGAGTGAAACTGATAATTGTGGTGTTGTAACACATAGAATTGTTAGTATGTATGTCACATCACCGGACATCTGGGTTTGGTTTTTAACAATTCTTTCACAACATTGGAGATGTCCCAAAAAATACTTCATAAACACAATGTTCAAGCCAGTTAGCATCCATGGCACGCTGTAAAATGGATTTGCTGTTTATGTAAAGCACTTTGCTGAATTTGCATGGCTGGCCAGTTTATGCTGCAGAACTATTTCACTACGTTAACAACAGTGACTACACTTCAAAAGTATGTCATTGATTGTAAAATGCTTGAAATGCCTTGTGGTTGTGAAAATTGTTTAAGAAATGCAATTTTTTTTCTTTCTGCCTTTTTTCTCTTTTTGATACTTTTCTTGCTTTGATGTTGGACTTCTTTACATTATTAGGAATTCGAAAGGACCATAAGGGCAGGAGTTTAAAAGTCATGATTGCGACTTTCCTCTTCTGGCATTGGACCCTCCTCAGTATTGCCTGCTCCCCCCCCCCCCCACCATGCGTGTTGCTGCGGCTGGAACTAAACTTAATGAAAAGAAAAAAGACGTGCATTTATACAGTGCCTTTCATGACCACAGGATATCCCAAAGCGCTTTACAGCCAATGCAGTACAGTTGTAGTGCAATCACTGTTGTAATGTAGGAAATGCAGCAGTGAATTTGTGCACACAGCTCCCACAAACAGCAATGTGATAAAGACCAGATAATCTGTTTTTGTGATGTTGATTGAGAGATAAATATTGACAAGGCGAGACCAGGGATGACCCCCCTGCTCTTCTTTGAAATAGTGCCATGGGATCTTTTACACCCACCTGAGAGCACAGATGGGGCCTTGGTTTAATCTCATCCGAAAGACAGCACCTCTGACAGTGCAGCACTCCTTCAGTGCAGTACTGGAGTGTCAGCTTTGAATTTTGTGCTCCGGTCCTGGAGTGGGTCTTGAACCTTATGACTCTGAGGCAAGAGTGCTACTCATTGGGCCACAGCTGACAATGAAGGAAGAGTATTGGCCCAAAATGTCTCACTCCAGCTATTTGCTAGACCTCTGCAAATTAACAATGGATGACTTGAGAGCTGGCCATAATTCTACTTCAGCTTCCTCTTATGGGATCCAAAATTACACGGTCAGTGGAGTAAGCTTTCCCTTTGAGTCTTCAATGCCTGTACTTGGCATTCCTTGTGGTTGTTCCCAGCCTCATGTTGTTGACTTAATGTGGTAAGTAGATTGTTGCAAATGTGACTGGCTGGTTATGCAATGGGTTTATCATGCTGTTCTGACTTGAGTAGGCATTTAGGGAACAATGGAAATGTAATGATGGGTCGGGTAATCCAGCTGCGAATCTCTTTAACTTGGGAGGCAAAGGCAAGAACTAGGCTGCAGTTGTGCTGCCACTTTCATGTCTTTGTGAAGTGGCTTTGGAGTGTATGGTGATGCATGGGACGGAGAATAACTCTGCACTTAGCTCCTGGTCTAACTTCAGAATCCACCAAAGGCACGATCCTCTCCAGAAGGCTGCCTTGTACATTGGATAGAACGCCAATCCTTCATGAAGCCAGATTGAAGAAGTACTCAAGTGGTCCATTGACACTTGTGGCAATTTTGTAAAATTACTGTGAAGGGTCCTTTGTAATGTCACTGACCGATATCCCATGCTTTGGAGTGTGTATTGCTGTTCAGCTGCTAAAATAGAACTTTGTTTAATCTGTACCATCACTTTTAAGACCACAGCTTAGGTACGCTGTGTGGGGAAGTGGTCTAAATATACCCCCCTCCCTCTTCCGCAAAGGGGTGGAAAGTAAAATCCGGCCTTTGTGTATAATGGACAGCTGATCTGATTGTGTCAGTTTCCCGCCGGGTAATTCAGGTTGAAATTACCCTCAATATATTAATTAGCGCTGATGTGTTAATTACCCCAATATGTTGCTACTCCAACAAGGAAGGAAGAATTATTTTGATCTTGGGAACAAATACCAGTAATATCAGGACAGGAAAAGCCCAGCGTGTCCATCTAGTCTGTCCTGTGTATTCATCATTCCTTATACAGATACTCCTCCCCGCCAGGAGCCATGGAATTGCCTGGGAGAGGTGAAAAACCAACAACAATAACTTACATTTATATAGCACCTTTAACACAGTAAAATGTACCAAGGTGCTTCACAGACATGCTTTCCAACAAAAATTGATACTGAACCATGTGAGGAAATATTAGGGCAGATGACTAAAAGTTTGGTCAAAGACGTAGTTTTTAAAGGAGCATCTTAAAGGAGGATGGAGGGATTACAGAGAGAATTCCAGAGTTCTGGGCCTCAGTAGCTGGAGACTTGGCTGCCACTGGTGCAACGATTAAATTTGGGAATGCGCCAGAGGCCAGAGTTGGAGGAGTGCAGTTATCTCGGATGGGTGTAGGACTGGAGGAGATCACAGAGAAAACATGATAAAAACCCAGGCTAAAAAAATTCCAATGCAACCCCTTTGGGCAATCAAAACTATGCCAGAATACCACATTGACCCTGATATACATTATACAGGATACCCATGTCTTGCTTGAGATGATCTTCACCCAAGCCATAAAAAAGAGGTCTAGCTCTCTCTGATATACAACAATTCATTGATCACTGCAAGAGTGGCAGCCTGTCCCACAGGCCCAGTATTCTCTGGGGAAAATGAGGACCGCCTAACATCCAACCCTTCGTAACTTGTAAGCATGAACCCTGGCCGAAATAATCGGTCAACACAAACACAATCTAATTCCTTCATTATTTTATAAACCTCATTCAGATCGTTCCCTGGATCTACACTTTGCTTTGACCCTATCTTGATGACTTAAGATATTGTAAACTGGGCATTAATCTTGTGGCCCATGTCTGCATCCTCACCAAAGCCTCAAAGTCTCCCACCATGTGGGGGGAAACCAGAACTGTGTACAATATTCTAAATGAGGTCTAACCAAGGTCTTGTACAAGGACACAATGGTATGTTCTATTTTGTAGTGAATTATTCGAGAAATACAGCTTAGAACCCTCACTGCTTTAGCTGTAGCTTCACGCCATTGGTCATGAACCTTTAGAACGTGATGCAGGAGAAAACCCAGGTATCTTTCATTGATTATTGGCTTCAATTCTGTTCCCCTCTAGGGTGCATCTGTGGCTCATCAAGGAAGTTTTAGATTAAAAGAAGAGGCTTATATTATTGCCAAAAATAGTAGTAAGCCTGAGCACTGGCAGTGTTTTAGAAACCACAAAAGGGCCACCAACAAGATGATAAAAAGGGGGAACAAGAGAATATGAGAGTAAACTAGCCAGGAACATAAAAACAGATTGTAAGCACTTTTACAACTAAATAAAAAGAATAGCTAAAGTAAACATTTGTCCCTTAGAGGCAGAGACAGGAGAAATTATGACAGGAAATGAGGAAATGGTAGAGACATTGAACAAATATTTTGTGTCTGTCTTCACAATAGGGCGGCACAGTGGTTAGCACCGCAGCCTCACAGCTCCAGTGACCCGGGTTCAATTCCGGGTACTGCCTGTGCGGAGTTTGCAAGTTCTCCCTGTGTCTGCGTGGTTTTCCTCCGGGTGCTCCGGTTTCCTCCCACATGCCAAAGACTTGCAGGTTGATAGGCTAATTGGCCATTATAAATTGCCCCTAGTATAGGTAGGTGGTAGGGAAATATAGGGACAGGTGGGGATGTGGTTGGAATATGGGATTAGTGTAGGATTAGTATAAATGGGTGGTTGATAGTCGGCACAGACTCGGTGGGCCGAAGGGCCTGTTTCAGTGCTGTATCTCTAAAACTAAAACTAAGACACAAGTTACATACCAAAAATAGGGAGTAACCTGGGGGCTAAGAGTGAGGAAATTAAAGTAATTGATATCAGCAAAGAAAAAGTACTGGAGATACTTAAGGGACTAAAATCTGACATCCCCTGGACCTGATGGCCTACATCTTAGGGTTCGAAATGAGGCCGCTGCAGAGACAGTGGATGCACTGGCTATGATTTTCCAAAGGTCCCTATATTCTAGAACGTTCCCAGTGGTACAGCAAATGTAACACCGCTGCTCAAGAAAAGAGGGAGAGAGAAAACAGGGAACTACAGGCCAGTTAGTCTGACAGTCATCAAGAACGTGCTGGAATCTATTATTATGGAAATCTTAACTGTTCACTTAGAAAATCATAGTATGATCAGACAGAATCAACATGGCTTTACGAAAGGGAAATCGTGCTTGACAAGTTTATTCGGGCTTTTTGAGCATGTAAGTTGTAGGGTAGGTAAAGGGGAACCAGTTGATCTAGTATACTTGGATTTCTAAAAGACATTCGACAATGTGCCACACAAAATGTTAATAAGCAAGATAAGAGCTCATGGAGTTGGGGGGTAGAGGATTGATTAAAATGGACAGGAAGCAAAGAGCAGGGAAAATGGGCCATTTAAGTTGGCAGGCTGTAACTAGTGGAGTGCCGAAAAGATCGGTGCTGGGACCTCCAGGTAGGTGGAAATGTAAGCTGTGAGAAAGACACAAAGAGGCTGCAAAGTGATATAGACAGGTTAAGTGAGTGGGCTACAAAAGATGGCAGATGGAGTATAATGTGGGGCAGTGTGAGATTATTCCCTTTGGTAGTAAGAATAGAAAAGCAGAATATTTTTTAAAAGGCATGAAACTTGTAAATGTTAATGTTCAGAGAGACTTGGCTGTACTTTTACAAGGAACACAGAAAGTTAGCGTGCAGGTACAACAAGCAATTAGGAAGGCAAATGGCCTATTGGCCGTTATTGCAAAGGGATTGGAGTAAAAGAATAAAGAGGTCTAGCTACAATTTACAGGTCTTTGGTGAGACCACATCTGCAGTGCAGTGCGCAGTTTTGATTCCATATTTAAGGAGGAATATACTTGCATTGGAGGTGGTACAGTAAAGATTCATTAGATTGGTCCTATGATGAGAGGCTGAGTTAATGGAGTCTATATTCTCTATAGTTTAAAAAAAATTGAAACATGCAAGATTCTGAAGGGGTTTGACAGGATAGACACTTGTTCCCACTGGTTGGGGAATCTAGAACACGAGGGCACAGTCTCAGGATAAGGGACTGAGATGAGGAGAAATTTCTTTACTCGAAGGATTGTGAATCTTTGGAATTCTCTACCCCAGAGAATTTTAGGTAGACAAATGTTTGGTCTCCCAGGGAGTCAAGGGATATGGGGAGTGGGCGGGAAAGTGGAGTTGAAGCCGAAGATCAGCCATGGTCGTATTGAATGGTGGAGCAGGCTCGATGGGTCATATGGTCTACTTCTGCTCCTATTTCTTATGTTCTTGCCCATCATTCTGAACATTCAACCAATATTTAAACTTGCCCGTAGCTTTTCCTGCATGTCCCACAAATGTCACATCCTTCCATTCATTAGACTCCTCTGGACTATAGTCACCTGAATATCCACTGTAGGCAATTGGTCTTTGGTTGCGATAGCTCTGTCCTGTATGGCATGATCACTCGCATTGCCACCATCCAGTTCTTGATCTACTGTATTCTTTTCCTCAGAAACTTCATCACAAAATGCATGAGATTTGAGGCACGAGGTGCCTTGTTTACTTCTATCAGCTGCTCAGAGTCTGAGGTTTTTCATTAATCCTAATTAATTATGAGGAATCAAAACTTAACTGTTTGACTGCCATGGTTGATACATACTGTCTTACTATCACGACCTATTACCTTACCAGGGCCTTTCCATTCCCTATGACCCTTTCTTTTATAATATACCAAATCTCCTGAATTATATTCTGACACAGAATTTTCTGAGACAGCAGCCTTGATGAAAGCCCATTTCCTGCATGTAAAGCATTCAAATGTGCTGAAAAAATAGAAATAATTGTAGTGTCATCTAGAGCAGGAGAACTATCACAGCAGAGAAGGCAATTCGAGATTTCGCCCATAGACCAATTGATGGAGACTATACCCCCCTACCATCTGAAGCGAATTCTTTGCATGAACCACCCGTGACAGGAGTGCACAATCTAGCGCAGTCCTGTGGAATGAGTGCACGACTGACACTTTAATCATGGGATTAAAACTCCTTTTGACGAGTACAATTCATTCAGGTTTATCATTATCTTCATCTTCTGCCTCAGAATTCTTTATGTAATTTCAAGGACCCTGCCTCTCTGCTTTGGTGATGTTGGCTGAGAGGAAAATATTGGCCAGTGTTAATTGTATATCAATTATGTTGATGCATAATGATACTTTAAGTCACACCTGAAGCACCTTTTAACTGTTGCTTTGGCATTCCTGGGATTCATTCGCCTTTTGATGTTGATCCAATTCTGTCTACTGTTGTAATAGCCAGATCTGTTAAAGGTATTTTCATCCTTCCTTCACCTGCCTGTAATCCTTCCATTGTATTTGGACCATTTTGAAATTTGGCAATCACTGAGTTCTCTATTCTTTGTGTCACCACGGAATGTCCCATTTGTTCCATCAAGGCTGTAGGAAGTGGCTGTTTCCTCAGGAATTTTTTCAAGGCAGCAGACATCTGATTCAACAGGGAGGCTCCCTGTGAAAACTGAACACCAGCTAGAACGATGTGTGACACCTTAGCACAATCCAGCAATTTAAGTGCTAGCACTGAACCAGGGATCTGTAAAGTGAATTTCCTCAATCATTTGTACAATCTGTTAAAGTCCATGACATATTCCTGCATTGAATAACCATCGGTTTTCTGAAATCTATCAAAGTCTGACCATGCCTCATAGGCATTTAATAGATCAGCTTTCTTGTAACTTTCATCCAAGAACTCGAATAGAAGATCCAAACCTTCATCAGTATCCAACTGATGGGTATTCAGCTCACAAAATACTTGATTTCTGATTTTACTTCCAGTAGGAAGCGACAATGCCAAGGCTATACCTTGTTCCCTCTTTGGCCGGAACATAACGGGTTTCCACATATCGACTTTATTCTTCCACTGGTCATATTGTTCAAACTCTGAGAACACTGGAGGGTAATCAAACCTCACCAATTTACACTTGCTTTTTGCCATTTCTCACAATGTCTATCAGGACTGTAGTCTTCTGTCTGGAACTTTCTTTCCTTATTCTCCAACTTTCACCTTGAGACAATCATTCTCTGCTGCCATGTTATATTCCAGAAAGCCAGTTGGTGAAGGATAACACTGGAGCCAGTCTTTACTCAGTCTAACATTTATTTACAGAGTGAAACATTACAAGCATATACCTCCTAACTCAACCACGTCACAGTTTCAGTAAGTGGCTCTTCATATGTGCTCAATTGAAACCCCAATTAATGTGTTCCACCTGCATATAATTAAACACAATTGATGTACAATTAACACTGTCCAATATTTTCCTCTGAACCAACATCACTGAAACAGATGATCTGCACACTTGGCTGTTTGTGGGACCTTGCTGTCTACAGGTTGGCTGCCGTGTTTCCTCCATTACAACAGTGACTACACTTCGAAAGCACATAATTGGTTGTAAAGCGCTTTGGAATATCTTGAGGTTGTGAAAGGCGGTGTAGAAATGCAAGACTTTCTCCTTCCTTTTGGGTTGTGGAGAAGAGAGAATGGGTGCCAAGCTTGGAGCAATTGCAATTGTGTGGGCAGTAAGTAAAAACATTTTCATATTGTTGGATGCCTCCAAAACAAACAGTGAGATTTTTTTTTATCTGCCAGTCCTTCCTTTGGGCTTACTAGAAAGAGGTGTGTTCCATGCTTCTACAACTGCTCTTGCATATTCCTGATTTTAATGGTTCCATCAATGGTGACTGTGCCGTTAGTTGCCTGGGCCATGAGCTCTGAAATTCCCTCTCTAAACCTCTTCACCACTCTAGACCTCTCCTCACCACCTTTTAAAAAGGCTCCTTAAACCCTACTGCACCTGTCCTAATATCTCCTTATGTGATTTGGTGTCAAATTTTGTTTAACGCTCCCTTGAAGTGCCTAGGGATGCTTTACTACATTAGGGATGCTATATAAGTGCAAGTTGTAATTGCTCTTAGCCAGTGGCTGAATCATCCTTGCATAATATCGTGATGGCGAGGGGAGTATTATGCAGCTGCTGCTGACAGCACAGTGTGACCGTGTTCTTAACTGGTTTCCCCTCACCTATCACTGAAATGAGTTTAATTGGTTTGGGTTTTGTCTCCTTTCTTTCACAACTATCAAACGATTGGGATATTTTGTCAATTAGGATGAAGGAGGAAGAAAAGGAAAGGATTTTACAATACTGGTAAACTTGATTCTGCTTTTGACTTACTGGCACTAATTATCAGCAAAGCAAACTAACCACAAGGTTTTCAAAAATATTGGAGAGCGGCCAGCATTTTGTTTGAACTGTGCCAATACCTGAATGACCCAGCTACATTCCTGGGCAAGGAAGAATTTTAGAAGTAGTTGAAATTTATCGCAATGTCTTAAAGCTGACAGTAAGCAACTTTTGTTTTCTGTCCTGAAGGCACTAACCCATGCTGGGCTATAGTTCCACACGAAGTGGCCACTGTCTCAAGTGGAGCGTTGTTCAGGTTATCTGACCAACCCCTCCCTCCACTGCCCACATTGGCTGGTGTCTTTCTTTGCAGGATAATGGGCACGAGCATGGGCCTGTGCTGCTGGGCTTGGCATCTCTGCCTGCCAACGAATGACCTCTACTTCCATCTGCAGTTGAAGTTTCAGACAAATGTATGGTTGCCTCTTTATATGGTGGCAAAAGCCATGTCTTGAGGTGGCTTCCAGAGCCTCAGCAATGGCAGTCCCACCTCTTTGACCGTCCAGCCCTGTATCCAAAGTTGGGTCTACCTCCATTGTAGGTGTAAGTGCAGCATTGACCACTTTGGAGGGCTGAAACTGCCAGCTGTCAATATTGGTGCCTTCCAGCAGGAAGACATTGGGAAACAAACCTACCTGGAGACTAACAATTAGCAGTGCCAGCTGTTCAGCACGATGCATGATAGCAGAGTGAGAGAGATAGCCAGACACTGGAGGCAGCATCAATGAGTTGAGAGCAAGGCCTTATCTAATTTACATACAAGCTAAATGCTAAGTGTCCACAAACGTAATCCGTTTGGTGTTGTCACTGAACATATTGTAATCAAATCAATACTGATGCTATCAAAAGAAGTACAGTTAAAGCAAATGCAGTTTACTATTCTGCTTTTACACTGTGGCTGCAAATTTTGTGCTGTTTTTTTGTGTTGAGTTTCGAGTTGTGACTGTGCCTTGTTGGCTCCCAGCCAGTGCCAGCTCCAAAGTAAACTTCTCCGATTCGCTAAGGCCAGCTCAGTGGTTTGTTGGGTCATTTCAGAGGCCGCTGAGTCAACCACATAAAGAAGGAAAAGAACTTGCATTTATGTAGCACCTTTCATGACTGCTGGACTTCCCAAAGCACTTCACGGCCAATGAAGGGCTTATTTGCAGTGTAATCACGATTGTAATGTAGGAAATCCGACAGCCAATTTGCGCACACCAAGCTCCCACAAACAGCCATGACCGGATAATCTGTTTTAGTGATGTTGGTTGAGGGATAAATAACGACAGGACTCTGGGGTGAATTCTCCTGCTGTTCGTTAAAACAGTGCCACGGGATCATTTACACCCATCTGAGAGGGCAGGTGGGGCCTTGGTTTAGTGTCCCCTTACTTAACAACACAGGCACCTTTGACAGTGCAGCACTCCCTCGGTACTGCATTAGAGTGCCAGCCTGGATGGTTGTGCTCAAGTCTCTGGAGTGGGATTGTAACTATTCAATCCTCCTTAAATCTACTTTATTCCATCCAATCTTCATTACATTTGGTTTATGTGCACACATTTCATTGAGAGCTCCTATAGGTACCTCCAGTTTCTGTTACTCCTGTAGGTAGCCCTCTGATAGACTTGGAGACTTGGGCAACCTACAGAAGGCACCTCAAAGCACTGGAGAAGTACCACCAGTGGTGCCTCTGCAAGATCTTGCAAATCTGGTGCAAAGATAGGCGGTCCAACAGCAGTGTCCCCTCCTGCGCCAACCTGCCCAGCATCAGGGCACCAATCACCCAAAACCAACTCCGCTGGGCAGGACATGTCGTTCACATGCCTGACACCAGACTCCCAAAGTAGCTGCTTTACTCAGCACTTGGTCATGGCAGGAGACTCCCAGGAGGACAGCGGAAGCACTTTAGAGATGACCTCAAAGTATCCCTGAAGAGATCAAACATCCCTGTTGACTTGTGGGAGTCCCTGGCTCATGACCATCCTAGATGGAGAAAGCTCATTTGGGAAGGCGTGGTACACCTTGAGGGACTTCATCGGGAATATGCAGAGGCGACGTTAAGGAATCGGAGGGAGCGCACAAACCTCTAAACTACTCATCTACCTGACCCTCATGTAGCAGAGCTTGTAGATCATGCATTGGACTTATCAGCCATCTCAGAACCCATTGAACTGGTGGAAACAAGTCATCCTTGATCCAGAGGGACTGCCTAAGAAGACTCTGATAGGTAGTTCTAATGTTAAAGGTGTCACACTGTGACAAAATTGCTGCTATTTTACAGCATGGGTATATTATTTTGAGATTTTATAATCTGGCTGCCTAATGAGCGTCAACTGGTCTATCCAATGTCCTTTAGGGAAGGAATCACAGTCTGACCTAAGAGCAACTGTAGTCCTATATTATGGCTCAATGGGCAGCACACTTGCCTCTGAGTCAGAAGGTCGTGGGTTCAAGTTTCTCTCCAGAGACATGAGCACAAAATCTAGACTGATATGCCCAATTCTGTAGTGTTGGAGGGGTTTTCTTTTGGATGAGACATTGAATTGTGGCCTCGTCTGCCCTCTCAGGTAAAAGATCTCGTGGTACTGTTTTGAAGAAGAGCAGGGGAGTTCTCCCTGCTATCCTGGCCAATATTAATCCCCCAATCAACATCATAAAACAGATTATCTCATCATTATCACATTGCAGTTTGAGGGACCTTGTGTGCAAAATAGCTGCCACATTTCCTAGATTACTGCAGTGACAACATTTCAAAAGTATTTCATTGGCTACAAAGCACTTTTGGAACATTGTGTACGGGTGCTACAGGAATGCTGATTTGTTCTTTCCCTCGTGCACTCTCTCTTCCACTCTCCCTCTTTCTTTCTTTCTTTTCCTTTTTTTTTCTCTCTCTCTTTCTCTCAAAAGAAAATGTGTTTTTCTTTGTAGCTTCATGTGTGTTTGGTTAAGAATGACATTTTTCCCTGAGATTAATAGCAGAAGGTTTAGTTGTAATGCTTGGTTGAGTATTTTTGCCTGCATGTTTCAAGTTTGGTCTCGCAAAGGATGTAATACATTACTATGAGTAAGCTGTAAGGAATTTATTGAAACAAGTGGCTCAAGTAACTTCATAGCCTGCCAAGCAATATTACAGCTTGATCAGATTACTGGCTGCAGCAGCCATTCATTCCTAACTTAAGAACATAAGAAATAAGAGCAGAGTATGCCTTAAGGCCCCTTGAGCTTGCTCCATACAATAAGATCATGGTTGATCATCTATATAAATTCCACTTTCTTGCCCTATCACTATATCACTTGATTTCCTTAATGTCCAAAAATCTATTAATCTCATTTTTGAATATACTCAGTGACTGAGTATCCACAACTCTCTGGGGTAGAGAATTCCGTAGGTTACAAACTCTCGGATGGAAATTCCTTCTCATCTGTCCTAAATGGCTGACCCCCTTATTCTGTTACCCCCTAGATCAGACTCTCCAGCCAGGGGAAACAGCCTCTCAGCATCTACCCTGTCAAGTCCTTAAGAATTTTATATGTATCAATGAGATCACCTCTCATTCTTCTAAACTACAAAGAATATAGGCCCATCCTACTGAATATGAGAAACACTTACAGGCCTGTAACTGAATTGATAATTTATATATAAAATTACATAGAACGTACAGTACAGAAATAGGCCATTCGGCCCACCTGGGTGATGCCCGTCTTTTTTATCTTTCCCCTTTATTGTATCTATGCTATTCAGTCAATTACTCCTTGTGGTAGAAAGTTCCATATTCTAACCACTCTCTGGGTAAAGAAGTTTCTCCTGAATTCCTTATTGGATTTATTAGAAAGAAAGACTTGCATTTATATAGTGCTTTGCACGAGCGCAGAATGTCTCAAAGTGCTTTACAGCTGGTGCAGTGTAGTCACTGTTGGAATGTAGGAAACACGGCAGCCAATTTGCACACAGTGAGATTCCACAAACAGCAATATGATAATGACAAATAATCAGTTTTTGTGATATTAACCCACTGCTACTATCTTGTATTTATGGCTTTAGCTTTTCTTTTGCCTATAAGTGAAAACATCTTCTCTATGTTTACCCTATCAAACCCTTTCATACTAGGTACTGGGGCCACTATTTCTCTTGATCTTTATTAATGACCTAGACTTGGGTGTGCAGGGCTCTGTTTCAAAATTTGCAGATCTAACGAAACTTGGAATTATTGTGAACTGAGAGAACATAGATAGGTAGGTGGAATGGGAGGACATGTGGCAGATGAAATTTCATGCAGAGAAGTGTGAAGTGGTACATTTTGGTAGGAAGAATGAAGAGAGGCAATATACAATAAAGGATACAATGCTAAAAGTGGTGCAGGAACAGAGAGACCTGGGGATGTATGCGCAGAAGTCATTGAAGGTGGCAGGGCAGGTTGAGAAAGTGGTTAATAAGGCATACGGGATCCTGGGCTTGATAAATAGTCATAGAATACAAAATCAAGGAAGCTTTATTAACCTCTGAACCTTTATAAAACTCTGGTTCGGAAGGATGTGAAGGCTTTGGAGAGCGTGTAGAAAAGATTTACGAGAATGATTCCAGGGGTGAGGATCTTCAATTATGTGGATAGATTGGAGAAGCTGTGGTTACAGAGAATAGAAGGTTGAGAGGAGATTTAATGCAGGTGTTCAAAATCATGAGGGGTCTAGACAGAGTAGAGAGAAACTGTTGCCATTGGTGGAAGGGTAAAGAACCAGAGGACACCAATTTTTAAAGTGATTGGCAAAAGAACCAACGTTGACATGAGGAAAAACCTTTTTTCACGCAGCGAGTGGTTAGGATCTGGAATGGACTGCCTGAGAGTGTGGTGGGGGCAGGTTCAGTTGTGGTTTTTAATAGGGAGTTGGATTAACACCTGAAGAGAGAGAATGTGCAGGGCAATGGGGGAAGGGTGGGTGAGTGGGACTCGCTGTGTTGCTCTTGCAGAGAGCCGGAATGGATACAATGGTCAAATGGCCTTGTTCAGTGCTGTAGCTGTTCCATGATTCTGTGATGTTATAATCCTACCGGCCTCCATCACGTCATCCCTTAGACTTTTCTCTGTCATTCCTAATGGGTATAACCTCTCTGTTTTGGTATTATCCCAATAAATCTTTTTTGCACCTTCTCCAGTGCCTCTATATCCTTGTTTCCCCTTTTGTAGTGAAACTCCAGAGTGAACACAAGGTTGTAATCCAATTGAGCAGTTGGGATGATTCCCTGAATCAAGAGATTGTGTTAGAAATTGTAATTTGAGATCTCCATTCCACCATGGATAAATGCATGGTTTTGTATTGTAATTAAATGCGGGAGGCACTGAGTTACGCAGACTCAATGAGGGTGATAATGGGGGTGGAGGGGTGGGGTGGTTTGCTGACATTGGCCTTCGTGGACCTGGACGAGGAACAAAACTGGTAAGGTTTCCCACTCATCATTCTACTCTTGGCTGAAAGTATGGATGTAGATATTGAGAAAGTCAATGTAGCTTCTAGTATTAGTGAGAAAAATCAAAAGTTAATTTTTTATTTAAAAAGGCAGTTGCTATCTACCACTCCACTACTAAGCATGCAATCGTAGTAATCTCCACTGATGGCATCATCCTCTCCTCCGCTGCCTTCTAGCTGTCAACATGATATAATTGTGGTCCTAATGCATGTTCTTAATAATGAGTTGCTGAACAGCTGTAATTTAATTTTAGATTTAGCTCTTGTGGTTAATGAAATTATCTGAAACACTTTGTTAAATTGCAGCCTTATTACTCACTTCTTGTACCTTTTACAAGTCTGACGACATCGCTTCTTTGTTTTACCATGTAAGGGATTGTGTGTGTTTTTTTTGCACACAATCACAGTTGAGTTGTAGAAGCTTGCTGCACTGGAGGACATTCAGCCCACTTTCCTGTATCAGCTCTTTGTTAGAACAATCCAAAACTCCTGACTCTGCTCTTTCCCGATCGCCCTATAACTTCCTCGGCTTCAAATGGCTATCTGCCTTTTCCTTTAAAAGTCACACTGCTCTCCGTTCAGCCACTCCCTGTGACAAAGCATTTCCTGTTCCAACAATAAAATAAAAGCAAAATACTGCGGATGCTGGAAATCTGAAACAAAAACAAGAAATGCTGGAACCACTCAGCAGGTCTGGCAGCATCTGTGGAAAGAGAAGCAGAGTTAACGTTTCGGGTCAGTGACCCTTCATCGGAACTGACAAATATTAGAAAAGTCACAGGTTATAAGCAAGTGAGGTGGGGGTGGGGCAAGAGGTAACAAAGGAGGTCTAGATTGGACCAGGCCACATAGCTGACCAAAAGGTCATGGAGCAAAGGCAAACAATATGTTAATGGTGTGTTGAAAGACAAAGCATTAGTACAGATTAGCTGTTAATACACTGAATATTGAACAGCAGCAAGTGCAAACCTGAAAAAAACAGTGAGTAAGCAAACTGAACAAACTAAGATGAAATGAAATAAATGCAAAAAAAAATTGTAAAAAATGTAAAAAAGAATGTAAAAAGAAAGAAAAAAAAATCACTAAAAATGAAAGTAAAATGGGGGGCTGTCATGCTCTGAAATTATTGAACTCAATGTTCAGTCCGGCAGGCTGTAGTGTTCCAACAATCCTTTGAGTAAAGACAATTTTGTCCTAATTCCTCTCTTAGGGCCAATCAAAACCTTTCATCATTTAGGAAAAAAACTCTCTAATAGTCTTCTTTTGATCTCTGCTTCAGTGGAAATCTCAAGTCTCTCCTTACAACTATAGTTTTTCACCCCAATATCATCCTACATTACACATCCTATAGCTTTAATGTCCTTTCAATATGGGTCAGCCAAAACTGCACACTGCACTCTAACTGTGCCTTAATGATGGTTATGTCATTGCTCTTGTATAATATTGCCTCACTTATATGAGGCACACTGTTTTTGGCCTGTTTGTTGCATTGCCCTATCTGCACTTGCACTTCCAAGGAACAGTCAATACCCCAGACCTTTCTTTTTATATACCCACTTCAGTGTCTTTCCATTGAGTTTATATTAGCATCCTGTACAAATACATATGCTATTATATAAACGTTACTTTGAAAGATGCCCATTTTAAATTTTCAAAATTGGCATATGATGACTCTACCTGGCTAGAGTTTTGTGGAAGAACTGACTGATCATAATAGTGAAAAAAAGGGTTATTGGCCACACAATTATAAACTCAACAAAAACCATTTAAAAAAAAAAACTTGCGCGGATATAGAGAAGGTTGATGAAGGGAATGTGGTGGATGTTGTTTTCTATGCATTTTAAGAAAGCATTTGATAAGGTACCACATAAAAGACTGGTTAACAAAATTGAGGCTCATGGAATAGGGAGGTCAGTGTCCAATTGGATAAAAAATTGGCTTAAGGACGGAAACAGTGGGTCATGGTAAATGATTGTTTTTCAGACTGAAGGATGATAGACAGTGGTGTTCCCCAAGAGTCAGTGCTGGAACCAGTGTATTTTTTTGCCATATATAAATGACTTGGATCTTGGAATACAGAGTAAAATCTTAAAATTTGCTGAAGACTTGAACTTGAAGGTGTGGCAAACAGTGAGGATGATATGAACCATATGCAACAGGACATAGATAGGCTAGCAGAATGGGCAGTCAAGTGGCAGATGGAGTTTAATACAGAGCAGTGTGAGGTGATGCATTTTGGCAGAAGGAATAGTGAGAAGTAATATATACTTAATGGCACAGTTCTAAAGAATGTGCAGGAACAGAGGGATCTGAGGGTGCATGTGCATCAATCTTTGAAAGTGGCAGGACATATTGAGAGTGTGGTTAGTAAAGCATATGGGATCTTGGGCTTCATAAATAGAGTATAAAAGCAGGGAAGTTATGCTGAACATTAATAAAGCTCTGGTTCAGCCCCAACTGGAGTATTGCGTCCAGTTCTGGTCATCACATTTTAGGATGTGAGGGTCCTTGAGAGGGTACAGAGGAGATTTACCAGAATGGTTCCAGTGATGGGGGATTTTAGTTACATGGCTAGATTGGAAAAGCTGGGTTTGTTCTCCGTAGAACAAAAGAGATTAAGGGGAGGTTTAATAGAAGTGTACAGGATTATGACAGGCATAGATAAGTTAGACCAAGAAAAACTGTTCCTATTAACTGATGGTACAAGGACTAGGGGACACAGATTGAAAGTTTTGAGCAGGAGATGCAGGGGGAATATGAGGAAGCACTTTTTTAGTCAGCGAGTGATAATGACCTAGAACTTGCTGCCCATAAGGGTGGTGGAAGTGGAGACGATCAATGACTTCATGAGGAAGTTGGATGCCACCTGAGAGAAATAGACTTGCAGGGCTGTGGGGAGAGTGGGACTGACTGCATAGCTCCATAGAGCGCTAGCATAGACTCAATGAGCTGAATGGCCTCCTTCTGTGCCATAAATGACTCTGACTCCAGTGTTCCTTCATGTCTCAACATCACGTGAAAGTGCTTCCCGTCCAGTGGATTACTTTTAAAGTGCAGTGACTTGTTTTGGGGACAAATGTGGGAGCTGTCCTGGGCACAGCAAGATCCCACAAGGGAGTTGAATGATGAGTTATGAACTTTTGTCTCTAAAGTTTGGGAAGGTTGTAAATTTCCCAGCAGGAGCTGTTAGACATTTGCTCTTTTTCCCATTTTGGTTTATATGGTGATAAACCCAAGCCAGGTTTCCTGCTCCCTTCACCTTTGAACTCCTACAAGATTCAGTGAATAACATGTACATACTGAACATACAGTAACTCCCATTAGAAGTGTGAGGGAGCACCTGGTTCCTGAATAACCTCCCTATAGACTCTCCCACTCCCAGGTCTAACAACAACCTCTATTTATATCGTACCTCTAAAGTAATAAAACATCCCAAGGCACTTCATAGGAGTGTTGTAAGGTAAAATTTGACACCGAGCCACATAAGGTGATATTAGGACAGATGGCCAAAAGATTGGTCAAAGAGGTAGGTTTTAAGGAGCACCTGAAAGGGAGAAAGAGAAATAAAGAGTCGGAGAGGTTTAGGGAGGGAATTGCAAAACATAAAGCCTAGGCAGTTGAAGGCATGCCCACCAATGGTGGAAAAATTAAAATTGGGGATGCTCACGTATAGTATATACACACACACACACTGGGAATGCAACATATATACATGTTCTATTCAGTAACTCATGCTACAAGTTGTGGAAATCCTGGCCTGGGCTGTGCTGAGGTCAGTTTTTTTACCCATGCGTCTGTCTCACTGGACTTGGCCAACTCCATCACAGCTTACAGATTGAATGTAAGTCTTTGCTAGCCTTTGACTGAGTGCCACACCACAGGGTGTATTTCATCACAAGGTTCTGTCCTTTTGATTTTAAATAAAAAAAAGTGTATATTTTTGCACCGGGGCTAGAATGTGAAATTCTAGCTGGTTGGCAGACAGAGTCATAGAGTAGTTTACGACACAGAAGGAAGCCATTCGACCCATCAAGTCTGTGCTGACTTTCTGTAGAGCAATTCAGTCAATCCCTCTTCCTCACTCTATCTCCATAGTCCTGCAATTTTATTTCCTTCAAGTGCCCATCCAATTTACTTTTGTGTACAGTGGAGGTAAAACTCCCTCTTGCCCGATCTTGACTGATGCTTAGTACACTGAATTCAACAACGTTTCATGAATTCCAACTTTTTTTTTGATGTTGCAAGATCTAACTGCTATAATTATCAGCTAGTCAGTATTTTAGTTGTTTTAAATTCAGCGTGGTCAATTTTATTTCTATACTTTATCTTCTCTTTTCTTCCTGAAGGTCTATGATCTCTGTGTGAGCGGGGACATTGAGCGTTGAGATGCTAATGAGAGACCGTCAAGCTGAATGTTAATGATGTGCACACTCTGTATAGCAATTTTCACCAAAAAGACTGGCTGGCATTTTTTGGATTTAAGCCAGTTTTAACTATTGTACTGTCGCTCCCCTCATCATAGAGTCATAGAATCATTATGGCACAGAGGAGGCCATTCAGCCCATTGAGTCCATGCTGGCTCTCTGTAGAGCAATCCAGTCAGTCCCATTCCCTACTCTATCCCCATAGCCCTGCAAGTTTATTTTCCTCAAGTGCCCATCCAGTTTCCTTTTGAAATCATTCATCACCTTCCAGAACCCTCGTGGGTAGTGAGTTCCAGGTCATTATCACTCGCTGCGTAAAGTTCTTCCTCACATCCCCTCTGCGTTTCTTGCTCAAAACTTTCAATCCGTGTCCCCTAGTCCTTGTACCATCAGCTAATGGGAACAGCTTGTCTTTGTCTACCTCATTTAAGCCTGTCAGAATCTTGTACACCTCTATCAAATCTTCCCTCAATCTCCTTTGCTCCAAGGAGAACAACCCCAGCTTTTCCAACCTAACCTTGTAGCTAAAATCTCTCATCCGTGGAACCATTCTGGTAAATCTCGTGTACCATCTCGAGGATCCTCACATCCTTCCTAAAATGCGGTGACCAGAACTGGATGCAGTACTCTAGTTGTGGTCTAACCTGAGCTTTATAAAGGTTCAGCATAACTTCTCTGCTTTTGTACTCAATGCCTCTATTTATGCAGCCCAAGATCCCATATGCTTTGCTAATCACTCTCTCAATTTGTCCTTCCAGTCTAGTATGAGCTAACTTGGTACAAAGCAATGACTGTGCTTGGTTTGTCTGATGGTGTCTCATTTACTCACTGAGCCACTTAGAGCTGGGGCAGTCAAAGGCTACTGTTGGATATTTAGAGCAAATGATTTGTTTTTGGGCAGAGCCTCAGGCCGATTGATACATAATTCGGGCAGTGAATTGCACCACATGGGTATAAGTGTAGAAATTGGTGACAACTTATTTGCCCATTTAAACCTAAATAGTATGTTTTTGGTATTAATAATACAAAATGTTGCAACTATGTAAGATGGACTTGTATTTATACGGTGCCTTTCGATGCCTTAGGATATCTCAAAGCCCTTTTCAGCCGTTGAAGTACCTTTGCAATTGTAATGTAGGAAATATGGCAGCCAATTTGCACACAGCTCTTTCCCCAATCAGGAATGTGATAATGATCAGGTAACCTGTTTTTAGTGATGGTGATTGATGGCTAAATATTGAGTAGGACACCAGACGAAGTCCCCTGCTCTTCTTCAAAATTGTGGCATGGGATCATTCAGCACAATCTGAAAGAGCAGATGGGACCTTGGTTTAAAGTCCCTTCTAAAAAGACAGAACTTCCAACAGTGCAGCACTCCCTCAGTACTGCACTGGAACGTCAGTCTGAATTTTTGTGCCTCAAGTTCTGGAGTGGGACTTGAACCCACAACCTTCTTACTTGCAGGTGAGAGGGCTACCATTGAGCCATGGCTGACACAATCTAGGATATTAAATGTGCTATGTTTAAAAAAAAAAAATCCACATTATTTTTGTCAGTCCCATATTATTATTCCTTATTGGATGTTTTCAGGTAATTTCTTCAATACTCTTTCTAACCTCTTGATTTCACAGATAACTTTGAGAAGATGGACGAAAATGCCATGGAATGTGGTGAAGCTCCTCAAATGAATGGAGAAAGGAATCAAATCAAACTCTCCATACAGGTGAAAAAGAAATCTATGAAACTTGTAATTCTCACTTAATGGCATCTTATATAAAAGGATTGCATCTTCTGCAGTTGGTGGGGCTGTGGGCAGAACAAAAGACAGTAAGGGGAATAAGAAAGTGATAGGCAGAGAAATCAAGAGCCAATCAAGGACCCTGACCCAATCAGGATCAAACAGGGCCACAGTGAAAACCAGTGGGAAGAGGACAAGTAATGTTAAAAAGACAAGCCTTAAGGCTTTGTGCCTTAACACACGGAGCATTCGCAATAAAGTGGATGAATGAATCGTGCAAATAGATGTAAACGGGTATGATATAGTTGGGATTACGGAGACATGGCTGCAAGGTGACCAGGGATGGGAAATGAACATCCAGGGATATTCAGTCTTTAGGAAGGACAGGCAAAAAGTGGTGGAGTTGCATTGCTGGTTAAAGAGGAAATTAACGCAATAGTAAGGAAAGATATTAGCTCTGACGATGTGGAATCTGTATGGGTAGAGCTGAGAAACACTAAGGGGCAAAAAACATTAGTAGGGGTTGTATATAGACCCCCAAACTGTAGTGGTGATGTTGGGAATGGCATTAAACAGGAAATTAGAGATGCATGCGGTAAAGGAACTTCTGTAATTATGGGTGAGTTTAATCTGCATATAGATTGAGCAAATCAAATTAGTCACAATACCATAGAGGAGGAATTCCTGAAGTGTATATGGGATGGTTTTCTGGACCAATAAGTTGAGAGTAATCATCTAGAGAACAGGCCATCCTAGACTGGGTATTGTGTAATGAGAGAGGAATAATTGACAATCTAATGGTGCGAGACCCCTTGGGGACGAGCGACCATAATATGATAGATTTCTTCATCAAGATGGAGAGTGACGTAGTTGATTCTGAGACAGGGGTCCTGAATCTTAGTAAAGGAAACTAAGAAGGTATGAGGCGCAGGTTGGCCATGATGGATTGGGAAACGTTAGTTAAAGGGATGATGGTGGATAGGCAATGGCAAACATTCAAAGAGCACATGGATGAACTGCAACAATTGTTTATTCCTGTCTGGTGCAAAAGTAAAATGGGAAAGGTAACCAAACCATGGCTTACAAGGGAAATTAGAGATAGGATTAGATCCAAGGAAGAGGCATATAAATTCACCAGAAAAAAAACAACAGACCTGAGGATTGGGAGCAGTTTCGAATTCAGCAAAGGAGAACCAAGGGATTGATTAAGAAGGGGAAAATAGAGTACGAGAGCAAGCTTGCGGGGAACATAAAAACTGACTGTAAAAGTTTCTATAGGTATGAAGAGAAAAAGATTGGTGAAGACAAATGTGGGTCCCTTACAGTCAGAAACAGGGGAATTTATTATGGGGAACAAAGAAATGGCTGACCAATTAAATGCATACTTTGGTTCTGTCTTCACAAAGGAGGATACAAGTATCATACCAGAAATGCTGGGGAACACAGGGCTTAGTGAGAGAGAGAAACTGAAGGAAACCAGTATTAGTAAAGAAATAGTGTTGGGGAAATTGATGGGATTGAAGGCCGATAAATCCCCAGGGCCTGATAGTATGCATCCCAGTGTACTTAAGGAAGTGGCCCTAGAAATAGTGGATGCATTGGTGGTCATCTTCCAAGCTTCTATAGACTCTGGAACAGTTCCTACAGATTGGAGGGTAGCTAATGTAACCCCACTATTTATAAAGGGAGGTAGAGAGAAAGCAGGGAATTATAGACCAGTCAGCCTTATGTTGGGAGTGGGGAAAATTCTAGAGTCCATTATCGAAGATTTTATAGCAGAGCACTTAGAGAACAGTGATAGAATCGGGCAGAGTCAGCATGGATTTACGAAAGGGAAATCATGCTTGACAAATCTACTAGAATTCTTCGAGGATGTAACTAGTAGAGTTGATGAGGGGGAGCCAGTGGATGTGGTTTATTTGGACTTTCAGAAGTCTTTCGACAAAGTCTCACAAAAGAGATTAGCGTGTAAAATTAAAGTGCATGGGATTGGGGGTAGTGTATTGCGATGGATAGAAAGTTGGTTGGCGGACGGAAACAAAGAGTAGGGATAAATGGGTCTTTTTCCGAATGGCAGGCAGTGACCAGTGGGGTACCGCAGGGACTGGTGCTAGGACCCCAGCTATTCACAAGATACATTAATGATTTAGATGAGGGAACTAATTGTAATATCTCCAAATTTGCAGATGACACAAAACTGGGTGGGAGGCTGAGTTGTGAGGAGGATGCAGAGAGGCTACAGGGTGATTTGGACAAGTTGAGTGAGTGGGCTAATGCATGGCAGATGCAGTATAATGTGGATAAATGTGAGGTTATCCACTTTGGTAGCAAAAACAGGAAGGCAAATTATTATCTGAATGGCTATAAACTGAGAGAGGGGAATATGTAGCGAGACCTGGGTGTTCTCGTTCACCAGTCGCTGAAGGTAAGCATGCAGGTGCAACAGGCAGTAAAAAAGGCAAATGGTATGTTGGCCTTCATAGTGAGAGGATTCGAGTACAGGAGCAGGGATGTCTTGCTGCAATTATACAGGGCCTTGGTGAGGCCACACCTGGAATACTGTGTGCAGTCTTGGTCTCCTTATCTGAGGAAGGATGTTCTTGCTATAGAGGGAGTGCAGCGAAGGTTTGGCAGACTGATTCCTGGGATGGTGAGACTGACGTATGAGGAGAGATTGAGTCGGTTAGGATTACATTTGCTGGAGTTCAGAAGAGTGAGGGGGGATCTCATCGAAACCTATAAAATTGTAACAGGACTTGACAGGGTAGATGTTCCCGATGGTGGGGGAGTCCAGAACCAGGGGTCATAGTCTAAGGATACGGGGTAAACCATTCAGGAGAAGTGTCTCACCCAGAGAGTGGTGAGCCTGTGGAATTCGCTACCACAGAAAGCAGTTGAGGCCAAATCATTGTATGTTTTCAAGAAGGAGTTAGATATAGCTCTTGGGTCTAAAGGGATCAAAAGGTATGGGGCGAAGGCGGGAACTGAGTTGGATGATCATCTATGATCATAATGAATGGCAGAGCTGGCTTGAAGGGCCGAATGGCCTACTCCTGCTCCTATTTTATACGTTTCTATATTTTATATATAGGGAAAATAGGGCAATGTCCTGGGGTCAGTTTGTTGGGAGGTTGCAGTGAATGCCTGGGCTGATGTTGAGGAGGAAGGAAGGGAGATTGGAGACAGTGAGGTCTAGAACCTGGGAGGACAGAAGGCACAGGGACCGTGACTCAGCCTACCATTGAGGCTTCCTCAGCTGTAGTATCTATGTGGTGGAGCGCTTCAGTTTTCTGTACCCCATTGGATGAACTTCATGCAGTTTAGTTCTTGCAAATGATTAGGACAGAACTTTTTGGTCATTGGAAATGAAAATAAGAAAGGAAAAAAAAAACTTCCCTTTCATGACAGGATGTCCCAAAGCACTTTACAGCGAATTATACTTTTGAAGTGTAATCACTGTTGTAAAATAGGAAAATGCTGCAGCCGATTTGCACATAGCAAGCTCGCACAAACAGCAATATGATAATGACCAGATAATCTGTTTTAGTGATATTGGTTGAGGGATAAATATTAGCCGAGTCACCGGGGAGAATTCCCCTGCTGTTCTTCAAAATAATGCCATGGAATCTTTATGTCCACCTGAGAGGGCAGAGGGGGCCTTGATTTAAAGTCTGACCTGAACACAATCAACAATCATTTTTTTCATCATGGTTCGATTTGTATTGGAATATTGCTTTTAGTAATGTACTCAGTTGTCTTAAGCTGTGCAATGTGAAAATCTTACCGAAGTTGAAATTTAAAATATTGAAGTATTGCAATATTGATATAATAATCACCAATGTCTATAGAATGAGTAAAGCTGAAACTTCAGACAGTATTAAGTGTTCCCTGTAGTAACACATGATAGATGCTGAGCGGTTTGCATAGAGACAGCACGTCGAATGTAGCAAAAAGCCTTCTAAGGGGCTTCACAGTTGAGGGTCTGATATGATCAGGAGCTGAAGTGGAACCAGTTAAGTGGAGATAGTTAAAGACTGTATCGAAGAGATGGGATTTAAGGCAGAGCAAGGTGCAGGGATTTCGGAGGAAAGTTCCATAGGTGTGTGGCGATGATGGCCTAAAAGCTCTTCCACCTGTAGTAAAGCTGAAGGAAGGAAGGAGGAACAAACAGTAGCAGACCTGCATTGGAAGATTGGAAGATATAAGCAAGAATGTAGAACTGGAGGAGGGAAGAGGCTATGGAGCAATTTGAGGAGGAAGAATTTGAAATGAAGTTTCATGCTACACTTTTGGGTCTTTTTAATGTTCTTGCTATAGACTGCTTTTGACTCTTGAATCTTAGATCACTCTTAATAGTGAGTTACGCAGAAACACAAGAAGAGGAGGAGGCCATTTAGGTTCTCAAGCCTGAGATCATGGCCGATCTGTGAGCTAACTCAAATCCCTTAATCCTTTGGTTATCAAAAATCTATCAATCTCAGTTTTAAATGTAACAATTGATCTAGCATCAATTGCCATTTGTGGAAGAGAATTGTAATTCTTGTGTGCAGGAGTGTTTCCTAATTTCACTCCTAAAAGATCTGGCTCTAATTTTTAGACTATGCCCCCAGTCCTAGACTCCCCAACAAGTAGAAATAGTTTCTCTCTATCTACTCTGACAGTTCCTCTTATCTTGAAAACTTCGATCAACTCACCCCTTAACCTTCTAAGTTCCAGGCAATACAGTCCTACTTTGTGTAATCCCTCCTCATAATTTAACCCTTGGAGTCCAGGCCTCATATAACCATAGGATGTTTATAGCACAGAAGGAAGCCATTCATCCCATCGTGTCTGTGCCAGTTCTCTGCAAGACCAACTCAGCTAGTCCCAGTCCCCTGCCTTTTCCTTGCAGCCCTGCAAATTTTTCCTCTTCAGATAATTATCCATTTCCCTTTTGGAAGCCACAGTGGAATCTGCCTCCACCACACTCTCAGGCAGTGCATTCTAGCATTTTCTGTTTTATCATAACTTCCTTGTTTTTGTACTGTGTTCCCTACTTATAAAGCCCAGAATTCCATAGGGTTTATTAACCGTTTTCTCAACCTGCCCTGCCATCTTCAATGATTTGTGCACAAGTACCCCCAGGTCCCTCTGCTCTTGCGTTCCCTTTAGAATTTTACCTTTTAGTTTATATTGCCTCTCCTCATCCTACCAAAATGAATCACTTCACTTCTCCGCATTAAATTTCATCTATGTGTCTGCCCATTCCACCAGCCTGTCTAGGTCCTCTTGAAGTTTGACACTATCCTCCTCACAGGTCACAATACTTCCAAGTTTTGTGTCATCTGCAGATTTCGAAATTGTGCCCTGCACACCCAAGTCTAGGTCATTCCTAGATCATTCTTGTAAATTTACAGTGCACTCTCTCCAAGGCCAGTATATCCTTCCTAAAATACGGTGCCCTGAACTGTGCACAGTACCTGCAGGTGTGGTCTTACCAGGGGTTTGTATAGCTGAAGCATGACTTCATTCTTGTATTCTAGTCCTTCCGTTAGCCCTATTGATTATTTTCTGTACCTGTTCGTGACATTTTAATGATCTATGTACCTGGACACCCAAATCTCTTTGGACCTTCACTGTTTATAGATTTTCACTATTTAGAAAGTATCCTGTTCTATTCTTTCAGGTTCAAAGTGGATGACCTCACATTTACCTACATTGAAATTCATTTGTCATAGGTTCACTGAATGGGAAAAACTATCAATATCTCTAATTTTATGCTTCCATCTGCACTGCTTACAATGCTGCTTATTTTTGTGTCATCGGCAAACTTGGATATATGGCTTTCTATCCCATCATCTAATGAATTTGGTGAATAGGTGAGGCCTGAACACTGATCCTTGCAGGATGCCACTGGTCACATGCTGCCAATACAGTACCTGCCCATTATCCCTACTCTCTCTTTCCTGACGCTCAGCCAATTTCCTAAACAGGTCAACAATTTTCCTTCAATTCCATCAACTTCAGTTTGAGTTATTGGTCTCTTATGAGAGACTTATGAACTGTCTTCTGGAAGTCCATATAAACATCCATAGTCATACCCCTGTCCACTACTTTAGTCACCTCTTCAAAAAATTCATCAGATTCAACAACGTGACCTATCCTTTACAAATCCGTACTGGCTGTCTGATCGGCTGAAAATGTTCAAGGTGTTCAGTCGCCCTATCCTTAGTTATAGACCCTAGCAATTTCCCGACAGCAGATGTTAGGCTAACGGGTCTATAATTCCCTGGTTTTCCATCTCACACCTTCCTTAAATTGTGGAGTGACATTTGCAATTTTTCAGCCTAATGGAACAATTCCCAAATTGAGAGAACTTTGGAAAATTATAGTTTGGGCACCTGCAATGTTCTTGCCTATTTCCTTTGAAATCCTAGTACAGCAGCCATCGGTCCTGGGGATTTGTCACTCTTCAGCGCCATTATTTTCTTCATTACTGTTTTGCTGTCCCTTCATTACTGTCCCTGTGGCTGGTTCAGTATTAGTTTCCTTGGGATATCTGGCACGCTGACCTCTTCCTGACACAAAGTAATTGTTCAACTTGTCCACTATTTCCTTACTTTAATTGATGTATCACTGTTAACAGTTTTCAAAGAGCCTGCATTGATCCTCACCACTCTCTCTTTCCTAATTATGAAATGTCTTTGTGTTGATTTTGTTATCCCTTGCCAGCTTCTTTTCATACTGTTGTTTTGTATCTCTCCCATTCATTAGGATGTGTGCAGTTCCAGTTCTCAGACATTATTTAATACTGTCTTTCCTTGATTTGAGATCTAGATAGCTTTCAGTAACATGCCTGGACAATGGAATGGCAAACCCTGTCTTGTAAATGTTTTTATCTACTGCACTTATGGTGCTTTGATCAGATCTGATGTAGGTCTTTAAAAGCAGTGGCGCATCACGTTAGTCCTTGCTTTAACTTGAAAAGAATTTATTATATGAAAAGTGAGTAAGCACATATATGAAAGGCATATGATATACTTATGTACTTGTGTAGACCTACTTCCACCAACTGTTTTAAGGAGTCAAAATAAGATCTGAATTATAAGTACTAAACTAAATCATTGTAAATAACTATTAAACAGACTGTTTTTTTGTTGAGCTTATTATTTCTGTAGGAACCTAATGAATATGTACTGTCTTGTGTCATGCAAGCCCCCACCTGCCAAGAATGAGGCACATTAATTTTGTCATATGAAGATTGATTTTAAACTTGCTGGGAAGGAGAGAAGGCCTGTTAACAAGTGCTACCAGACACTTAGCTGAAAAACATTTGCATACTAACAGACAGTGTTTGTGGAGACAAAAGGACCATTCCCTGACACATTCAACCCACAATGGATTTTGATCACTAGACATTGAAGGTGTAAGGAAGAGCATTCCAGAGACTGCGAAGGTGATAAAATCTATGAAAGTCAGGACTGGTTAAACCAGCTGGTCACATGACTAACTGCTGTCGCAGGGTTTTTTGAACTCAAAAAAAAAAGACTGTTTGCTCCTTGAGTGAGAAGACCTCTCCTGTCTGCTCCCATCTCTTTTTCACAAACCTCTGGACCCACTTAGGATACACGAACTTCAAGAGAGAAAAGTCTCCTACATCGAGCAAGGTTTAAGAAGAATACTGGGCCCCAATGAAAAGCAAGACCTACCTACAATCAAGGACTTTACAACGAGCTCGAAGAACAGTAACTAAAACCATCTTCAGATATTGCCTCAAACTTTTCCACTTTATTTCTTCTGCTCTTTTCTGCCTCCATCTGCATGTGTATATCGTGTATGCATGCTAGCGTGGGTGCGTTGTGTATCCATAGGTCTTAACTGAATTCCAGTTTAAGTTTAATAAAGTTCAACCTTTTTCCTTTAAACCTAAGAAAACCTGTTTGGCTAGATTCTTTGCCCTATAATTGGAAGTTAGTGAACAAAGATTCACTAAGGGGGCACTAAAAAAATGATGTGTTTAAACTTAAACCCTGTTACGGTAAGACCAGGTGAAGGCTGAGAGGGAACCCTAGACCCCTTTCTCACCTGGTCGTAACACTTGAAAATTCATTACATTCTCTGTCTTGCGCGCCCTCCCTCCGTTTCTCACTCTCCCTTTCTCTCCCGAGGTCTGTCTCTCCCTCCCTTTCTCTCTGGCACTCTCTCTCCCTTTCTCGCTCTCTCTTGCACGCATGCACTTTTGCACTTTCTCGCTCTTGCTCTTGTTTTCTCTTTTGTCCTTGTTCTCTTTTCTCTTTCACTCTTTCTCTGCCTCGCTCTTGCCCCGCTTTGTCCTGCTCTCTCACTCTGTCTCACTCTGTCTCGCGCTTGCTCTATCTCTGACAGTCTCTAGCTCTCACTGTCTATAACTGCTGAAACTTGCGACCTTGTATCCCAATACTTTTTCTACAAGATTCTGAACTGCAGCTTGTTTTTTAAAAAATAAGTAAAACTGCTTATGCTGTATTACTGGATTTGGAGGAGCAGCTTACAAATCAAATATCGGCAGACTTTACTTTCTATTTTGGCCCATTTTGAGCTCGACACTTTTGATCTCTGCTGACTCAACTCTTGAAGAGATTGAACCTAGAGTTTCTCCTTGCATGGCATTGTGTTAGTGTTAATGTTGTGGAAACTACAGCCATGTTGGGTAGTCATATTGTGTTCTTGCAGGGCGATGCACCAATACTTGCATTGCTATTCTGAGTCAAAGGTAACCGTGCTACAGGATTGTGGTCAGCACATAATGTAAAATCATTTTGGTGTAAACACAGTTGTAGCTTCTGCGGCAGCCAAATAATGAACTTAAATATTCTTTCTCACTGTAGGTTGAACCACTTTGTGGCAGTAGTTTGCAATTTAGACAAATGTTTACGCATTTCTCCCCAGTGTCATTGACTAGGATCAGTTCAGCACCAATGTCTCTGATGGCTCAGTGCGGGTTGTGAAAGCTTGAGAAAAGTTGGGACAAGGTAGAACAGAGTTTGCACATGGGGCAGTTTTCAGCCTTTCTGAAGCATTTTGTTTTGTTGAAGCTGACCAGATCATTGCATTGATTTTTGGGTTAAGTAAGATCCTGGTGCAGCTGAGTAAACATACATAGAATCTCAAGAGGGTTTATAGCACAGAAACAGGCCAATCGGCCTAATTGGTCCATAACCAGTGTTTATGTTCTAGAGGTTCCTCCTCCCACCTCTCCTCTTTCCTGGATTGACCCTGTGTGCGATGACGCATATTTTTCCTTTGTTAGATCCTAGTCGGATCTTTGTTTTACCATGATCACAGTGGTGACCCAAGTGTTTAGTTTTGGGCCTCGACCATTACTCTTGCTTTGCCTATCCTCACTAGTGTGTCAGCTGTGGCTCAGTGGTTAGCGCTCTCCCCTCTGAGTCAGAAGGTTGTGGGTTCATGTCCCACTCCTGGATTCGAGCACAAAATACAGGCTGACACTCCTAGTGTAGTACTGAGTGAGTGCTACACTGTCAGAGGTGCCGTCTTTCAGATGAAACCTTAAGCCAAGGCTCCATCTGCCCTCTCAAGTGGATGTAATAGATCCCATGGCACTTTTTTGAACAAAAGCAGGGAGTTCTCCCCAGTGTCCTGGCCAATATTTACCGCTCAGTCAAAATCACTAAAAACAGATTATCTGGTCATTATCACATTGCAGTTTGTGGGAGCTTGCTGTGTGAAAAATAAGCAGCTGTATTTCCTACATTATAACAGTGACTACACTTCAAAAGTATTCAATTGCCTGTTGAGCAGCGTTTTTGGGGAGCGAGCTCCAGATTTCCAATATTCTTTGTCTGGAGGAAGTGCTTCCTCATTTATTCCTAAATGGCCTAGCTCTAATTTTAAAATTATGCCCTCCTGTTCTGGAACATGTGGAGGGCAGCTGGGCGTCTGGGCTAAGTGGCATTGCCAGGCGTTGTGTGGGAGGTTGTCAGCTATCACTGGGTGCTGTTGGATGGGCCTCCCATTAACCTCCCGGCCTGAAATTGAATTGAGTGCAAGGGAACTAATTATTGGGCGGGGCATAAAAGAGGATGTGTTTCTGTCCCGTTTTTTATTTCGTAGATGCGATGAGCATTGAGTTGGCAATTGCTGAGCTTGGGATCGTACAAAGTGCAATCCCATTTTGATGGTGTCAGACAGTCCTTCTGTTTGAGTGCTTTCAGAACGTTAAGTATTGTGCTTTCTGACTCTTGAAGTCACTATGTGTGTGTGGTTACAATGTCAACAATCACTTGCTTTTATTTACCAACAGGACAATGGACTCAACTTGGACAAACACGTAACAGAGCAGGAAAGAGCGAAAAAGAAAGCAGAAAGGCGAAGAGCCAAGAAAAAGGTTTTTTTTTTTTGCTTGTTGCTTTTCTGTGGTTGTAGTAACATTTCTGCTGGATAAAGGAATGAGAATAAGCTCATTAACATGGTGAGATGGAGCACCATCAGAATAGAGGGATACAACCACATTCACAATCTCCAATCTGATGCTGGAGGAATGCATCAGAAGGAGACTTGATTACGTACCCCACACTCCCCAACTTGGGGTTAGTGGTGGGGAGGTTGTCGGGGGCGGGGAGCACTGGAAGAACATGTACTATGAGGAAAGAATAGCCAGCACTAAGGTATTGTTGTTTGTCTCCTAGAACTGGCCCGTTTGCCATCTTTGCCATTGTATGAATTATAAACCTTCCCCAGCACCTGATTTTTTTAAAAAAAGCAGTGTTACAGAAATATCAGGCTGGTTTTTCCTCCGGGGTGGAATACAGGAGTTGGGACTGTTTCTGGGCCCTGAACTCACCCCTGGAGGGAAACAGTCACTCTTTGGGGTTTTCAAAGAGGTGTCCCCCAAAATTTGCATGGAGACAGGTTCCCTGTCCAACTAAGGATGGTGGGCAGGCTTTTGAAGATAGTGGGGCAATCAACGGCCTTCAAACTTGAGGGGAGCAGCGGGCTACAGTAGAGGGCAAGTAACTGAGAGGGTGCTTCAACATGGAGGCACCCTGTCACTAACTTTTTGAAACTTAAAAAAAACAAGATACAGCAGCCGGGCCACCACTATAGGAGGAGTTGGGGGTGGGGGGAGTCTGTCTACAGGGTGGCCTTTTGCTGCACCTGCAACCAGGCAGGCAGGGAGGGCCTCTAGGCCTGCCTAGAGAGCTGACCTACCAGCTTGCCGCTGGGTGCTGCCCTCCAGGCAGTTAAACACAAACCCCCCTCATTTCCTCCCCTACTGCACGCGCCCCCCCCCCACCCACCCCGTTAGGTTAGGAAACTGGAGGCTGACTGGAAAATCCCAGTTGATATCCTTTAAGTGTGCTTAACAAACCTCTTAATGAGCCTAATTGGCTACTCGCCTTGTGGGGGGCGCGGGGGGGACAGGTAGCGCTCTGCAGGCCCTGAACCCGCCTTGGTAAAAATGGGAATGGGATCGGGAAACCGGCATCCGGGCCAGCCGTGGTATTTTCCAGTCCCGTTTGCCTCCATTCCCGTCCTAGGTGGGGCCAGAAAATTCAGCCCTAATTACATCTGGATCACAATTTTGCCACTTGTATTAAAGGAGAAGGAATTTTAGGGAGCTCAGTATTGTAGAAATTGTGTAGAGTTCTTTTCAGAGGTCGGAGCAGTCCCTCGTTTACATTGCAATACTGTAACCAAAAATGTGATTGCTGCTGTCAGTGCCAGTGCTGTACTGCAAAGGGCTCATGGGCGAACATCGAATGGGGGTGGGAGTGGAGCCAGGAGAAGCAGTACTCAAAGGGAGACCCACAATCTCCAGATGGTGCACCTTCTCTAACTTTCTGATATTGTTCCTATCAAGGCAGAAGCCAGATTCCTAATGGGTAAAATCTGGACAATTTGGCAGTCTGCTCTTGAGTTTGACTGATGACTTACCTGATCGCAACTCATGGGAATCATAAAACGTCAATATCCAATGTTGTCCAGGACATGCCCGGCATGAACTGTGCTCAGTTAATATTTGATCAAGGAATAGGGTGGGTTAGTCTCCTTCACGCTGCTCTCTCTGCCTACCCTTCTGCTCCAGTCTTCTCAGCAACAAAGAAAGCAAGTTGCCTTTTGCAAGCAACAGCAATCAACATTCTCAAGTTTACAGGCAGCTCAGAACACAAACATTTGCTTGGGCAGGGTGGGGAGAGAAGGGGTGCGGAATGTAGCTTTTTTTTAACGTTGCAGGATGGGTGTTGGGGCTGCAACACCAAATACAATGCTCATCCACATCGACTCATGTGTAATGCATCCAGTTTCTGTGTAAGCTGGCTACAAGGATGTAATTGCACTAGAGAGGGTGCAGAGGAGATTTACGAGGATGTTGCCAAGACTGGAAAAATGCAGCTATGAGGAAAGATTGGATAGGCTGGGGTTGTTCTCCTTGGAACAGAGAAGGCTGAGGGGAGATCTGATTGAAATATACAAAATTTTGGGGGGCTTGGATAGAGTGGAGGTGAAGGGTCTATTCATCTTGGCAGAGAGATCAGTGACGAGGGGGCATAGATTTAAAATGATTGGTAGAAAAATTGCAGGGGAGATGAGGAAATGCTTTTTCACCCAGAGGGTGGTGGGGGTCTAGAACTCACTGCTTGAAAGGGTAGTTGAGGCAGAAACCCTCAACTCATTCAAAAGGAGTCTGAATATGCACCTCAAGTGCTGTAAGCTGCAGGGCTACGGACCAAATGCTGGAAAGTGGGATTAGAATAGGTGGATCGTTTGTCGGCCAGTACAGACACAATGGGCCAAGTGGCCTCTTTCTGTCCCTTGAACTTTCTATGATTGTACAAACTAGATCCTGCTACATATTGTGTATAAAAAGCTGGCCATGACAGTTTGGCTGTTGTGTGTGCGTGTAGTACTGGCTAACCATTACAATAGAGTCATTCTGCAGCCTTGTTGTCATTTCTGCCCTCTTCAGATAATAAGGTGAGACCTGGCAGAGAGAATTGTCTGGGCCCTGCAAGCTCCCGTACATCTGGGTGGGCAGCACCCCGCACCACAGCCACCACACTCCCTGCAAAAATGCACCAACCGCCTTCCGAGTTTAAAATGGACCCCCATCCACATTTATTTATTTTTTATTTAGAGATACAGCACTGAAACGGGCCCTTCGGCCCACCGAGTCTGTGCCAACCATCAACCATTTATACTAATCCTACATTAATCCCATATTCCTACCACATCCCCACCTGTCCCTATATTTCCCCTACCTGCACTAGGGGCAATTTATAATGGCCAATTTACCTATCAACCTGAAAGTCTTTGGCTGTGGGAGGAAACCGGAGCACCCGGCGAAAACCCACGCAGTCACAGGGAGAACTTGCAAACTCCACACAGGCAGTACCCAGAATTGAACCCGGGTCGCTGCAGCTGTGAGGCTGCGGTGCTAACCACTGCGCTGCACATGTCTGTATGATGAATGACTTGCATACTTACTGGAGCTGGAACAGGGTGTTTACTGGAGCCAGATTTTAAGAACATTGGAACTTATCACCTGAGCTGAACATTCATCAAAGAGCATCAAACAAATCCTTGACTCCTCCGTCTCAACCCCTGCGTCTTAACTGCACGTTAAGAAGCCATCAGCGATTTACCACCCATTCTAGTCTCGGAGCTAATTATGCCCAACCTGGCTCCCCAAACTGTTTGATTTACAGTAGCATTAAAATCTGGACTAGGATTGCCAACACTGGTTGCAAGTATTCTTGTAATTTTCATCACATGACCTGTCTTCACCCACCCCTCCCAGTGAGATATCCACCTCCCCCTCCATCTCCAATATTTCTATAACCAATGAGCAGAATTGTTCAAAGAAACCACTTTGTTTTGGAAAAACATCAATGATTTTTCTCTTGGATCCCTCCAGGAGATTACTCTTTAATTCCTTGAGACTCCAGTACAATCCTGCAGCGTTGACACCTGTAAGCTAATGTCCTTTAGAGAAGAATGTTCACTAATGTCCTTGAGGGAAGGAAATCTGCTGTCCTTACCTGGTCTGTCCTACATGTGACTCCAGACCCACAGCAATGTGGTTAACTCTTACATGCCCTCTGAAATGGCCCAGCAAGCCACTCAGTTGTATCTAACCGCTACGAAGTCAATAAAAAGGAATGAAACCGGACGCATCACCTGGCATTGACCTAGGCACCAGATACGACAATGGCAAACCCAGTTCTGTCGACCCTGCAAAGTCCTCCTTACTAACATCTGGGGGCTTGTGTCAAAGTTGGGAGAGCTGTCCCACAGACTAGTCAAGCAACAGCCTGACATAGTCATACTCACGGAATCATACCTGACAGACAATGTCCCAGACACTGCCATCACCATCCCTGGGTATGCCCTGTCGCACCGGCAGGACAGACCCTGTTGAAGTGGCGGCACAGTGGTATACAGTAGGGAGGGAGTTGCCCTGGGAGTCCTGAACATCGACTCTGGACCCCGTGAAGTCTCATGGCATCAGGTCAAACATGGACAGGGAAACCTCCTGCTGATTACCACCTACCACCCTCCCTCAGCTGATGAGTCAGTACTCCTCCATGTTGAACACCACTTGGAGGAAGCACAGAGGGTGGCAAGGGCACAGAATGTACCCTGGGTGGGGACTTCAAAGTCCATCACCAAGAGTGGCTCGGTAGCACCACTACTGACCGAGTCCTAAAGTACATATCTGCCAGACTGGGGATGCGGCAGATGGTGAGGGAACCAACAAGAGGGGAAAACATACTTGACCTCGTCCTCACCAATGTGCCTACCGCAGATGCATCTATCCATGACAGTATTGGTAGGAGTGACCACCGCACAGTCGTTGTGGAGACGAAGAGCCGCCTTCACATTGAGGATACCCTCCATCGTGTTGTGTGGCACTACCACAGTGCTAAATGGGATAGATTTCAAACAGATCTAGCAGTGCAAAACTGGGCATCCATGAGGCGCTGTGGGCCATCAGCAGCAGCAGAATTGTACTCAACCACAATCTGTAACCTCATGGCCCGGCATATCCCCCACTCTACCATTACCATCAAGCCAGGACACCAACCCTGGTTCAATGAAGAGTGCAGGAGACCATGCCAGGAGCAGCACCAGGCATACCTCAAAATGAGGTGTCAACCTGGTGAAGCTACAACACAGGACTCTCTGTGTGCCAAACTGCGTAAGCAGCATGCAATAGACAGAGCTAAGCGATCCCATAACCAACAGATCAGATCTAAGCTCTGCAGTCCTGCCACATCCAGTCACGAATGGCGGCAAACAATTAAACAACTAACTGGAGGAGGTGGCTCCACAAATATCCCCATCCTCAATGATGGGGGAGCCCAGCACATCAGTGCGAAAGATAAGGCTGAAGCATTTGCAACAATCTTCAGCCAGAAGTGCCATGTTGATGATTCATCTCGGCCTCCTCCTGAAGTCCCCAGCATCACAGATGCCAGACTTCAGCCAATTTGACTCACTCCACGTGATATCAAGAAACGACTGAAGGCACTGGATATTGCAAAGGCTATGGCCCCTGACAATATTCCGGTAATAGTACTGAAGACCTGTGCTCCAGATCTTGCCACGCCCCTATCCAAGCTGTTCCACTACAGCTACAACGCTGGCATCTACCCTGCAATGTGGAAAATTGCCCAGGTATGTCCTGTACACAAAAAGCAGGACAAGTCCAACCCGGCCAATTACCACCCCATCAGCCTACTCTCAATCATCAATAAAATGATGGAAGGTGTCATCAACTGTGCCATCAAGCAGTACTTGCTTCGCAATAGCCTGCTCAGTGATGCTCAGTTTGTGTTCCGCCAGGGCCACTCAGCTCCTGACCTCATTACGGCTTTGGTTCAAACATGGACAAAAGAGCTGAACTGAAGAGGTGAGATGAGAGTGACTGCCCTTGATATCAAGGCAGCATTTGACTGAGTATGGCATCAAGGAGCCCTAGTAAAACTGAGGTCAATGGGAATCAATCATTCAATATGAACCACTTTGGGACATATTGAGATTCCATAAAAATGCAAATCATCTTTCTTTCCTATTCTCTCTCTCTCTCTCTCTCTCTCTCTCTCTCTGTCACTCTCTCTCTCTCTTTCTTTCTTTGTTGCTCGCTCAGACTCTCTTTCTTGTTTGTTCCATTTGCCAGTATCGCTGTGTCCTTTTCTTTGTACACAGTCTTCCACACTCCTTCCCATGTGCTGCATCAGTTCCTGTGCTGGTGGTTTGAGGGGGTAATATTATCTTTGGAAGGCTGAATAATGGAGATGTGAGGATGAATGAATATTTTAGAGATCTGTACGATAACCTTGGGGGATCAAAGAGTATTTGTCCATGACTTTATTGCCCTCAGTAGGTGAAATGAATGGGCTAGTATCTATGGCTTGGGAAATTTCTTGAAGATACTCCTGCTTCACCGGTGTTACTTTGTTTGAAGAGCGGAGGAATCCCAGTTTCTGTCAGTTCCAAGAGTTCCGACTGAGGCAGGAGTAATGCACTGTCAATTCAGTCCCATCACTCCACAGGTCATAGCGTATTATTAAAGTTTTCCTACCTAACTGGAAAACAATCAAATTAAACACTTTAGTAACTCCCAGAATAAAATAGACCAAACCAGGCATCTTTAGACAACAAATTAACTATTTATTAATAACACTATTAAGATAAATGTATGCCTAAAGGCCTTATAACTTCTTATTTATTCTAACTCCCCCATTCACACACATAAATACATTCAAAAACTAACGGTTAACCGTTTAAAAAAAAAAAAGTTATGTTTTAAAAATTAGCTATTTCTGAAGAATAAATAAATAACTGGGTTATAAGTCTTTGTGGGCTACGTTCCTGATCGTAAAATAATCAGATGCCACTCAAAGTCTCCATGCGATTTTGATGAAATATTATTTTCTTGATGGGCATTCAAAGCACTTTGGTTGCAGCAGGCATCATACAGTTCTTTCAACACAGAGTATAACAGGTTTCCAGCAATACAAATGTTCTCTTCAAAAGGGTTTATTTCTTCTTAGGCAATTAACACAGCCTATGGCTCATTGTAGACTTTCTGCTGAGACAATTCTCTTCTTTCAAGGCATGCACGCTTCGCCTGTGTCTCTAAAAACTAGTTTCAGCCAGTCCCTGCACACAGTCAAAATTGAAACATTACACCATGTGACCTCCTCACTCTGCTGTTGCCTAGGTAACAGGTGCAGCTGGCACACTGTGCCTTAGATTTTAAAGGTGCACTTTTTAAACAGAGTCTTAAAGGCACACTGTTTTAATCAGAGGAGAAAAAAATAGTTCCGTGACACAAAATATTTGCTGCCAATGAGCTTGAGTGATGCAGTTATTTTTATTTCTAATTATGACTTAGTACTGACTTGTTTACAAATCCGGTTACACCTCATTCAACAAGACAAAACCTTTTCAGGATTTTTAATAGTGAGATTAGAATGTAAAAAGTGGGAGTTCATGTTAATTCAAGTGATTTCAAAAGATTGCCATTTGCAAGGACATCAACAGTGTATCCTGTAGAGGAGCAAGGTATCACTGATAGCAGTTTCTGGATTTCTGTATTCTGTACAAGTTGCTGCCAGTTTCACAGATATAATGACAGTGAATGCTGACAATTTCGCTGTCATTACAACTGCAAAATCCAGGCCTTCAGTTCCAGGAAAGAGAGGGCTTGGCACGGGATATGAATCTCTGAAAGGAGGTTCATGTTTTGGAAACTTTTGCCTCTGAGAAAGTGGGAGTGGGTAAACTGTGCACAGGTCTCTGGCAGGTTTGCTTTTAGGCAGTGTGCTGGTGATCTGATAGTGATTCCACCATCCATTCCCTCCTTCCGTTCAGGGACAAGCCCTTTCTCTTTCTCTCCTGTTGTTGGTGAAGCTACCTGCAGCACAAGCTGGTTTCACCAGCAGAGGAGACAAACTCCGGGATCTCAAAGACATTTTTCAATGCTGCTCCGCAACAACAACAACTCATTCTTATGTAGTGCCTTTGAAATAAAACATCCCAAGGAAAGAGACGTAGCGAGGCAGAGAGGTATAGGGAGGGAATTCCAGAGCTTGGGTCCTAGGCAACTGAAGGCTCGGCCACCAAAGGTGAGCAGTTAAAATCGGGGATGATCAAGAGACCAGAATTAGAGTAGAGCAGATTAAAGCCTAGCTACCCGACTGGACCCAACTACATGTGTCGGGTTTGGGTCGGGACGAAATTCCGAGTCCAGCGTTCGGGGTTGGACTGGACGGTGCTGCTTCCGGGAAGTCACGGGATCAGGCTCACCCATGATTCCCCACAACTCCAGCTGCAGGAATAGCCTGCTGCTGAAACGGATGAAGGAGATTCGTGTCGGGCCAGGGCAAAAAAAAAAATTAACGGGGTCGGGTTTGGGTTGGCTGTTGTCGGGTCGGGCTCGGGTCGGGTTTTCATTTCATACCCGAGCCTGGTTTTAGTACAGAGGGTTGTGGGGCTGGAGTAGGTTACAGAGATAGGGAGAGCTGAGGACATGGAGGGAATTGAAAACAATGATGTGAATTTTAAAATCAAGATGTAATAGTAACAGTATAATTTTCCCTAGTAGTCTGTTTGCATTGTGTATTTTTCTTTAGGCTTCTGTTAACCTGTATATATACAGTAAATGGAAAAGTCCTGGGGAAAATTGATGTCCAGAGAGATTTGGGTGTTCAGGTCCACTGTTCCCTGAAGGTGGCAACGCAGGTAAATAGAGTGGTCAAGAAGGCATACGGCATGCTTTCCTTCATCGGACGGGGCATTGAGTACAAGAGTTGGCAGGTCATGTTACAGTTGCATAGGACTTTGGTTCGGCCACATTTGGAATACTGCGTACAGTTCTGGTCGCCACATTATCAAAAGGATGTGGATGCTTTGGAGAGGGTGCAGAGGAGGTTCACCAGGATGTTGCCTGGTATGGAGGGCGCTAGCTATGAAGAGAGGTTGAGTAGATTAGGATTATTTTCATTAGAAAGACGGAGGTTGAGGGGGGACCTGATTGAGGTGTACAAAATCATGAGAGGTATAGACAGGGTGGATAGCAAGAGGCTTTTTCCCAGAGTGGGGGTTTCAATTACTAGAGGACACGAGTTCAAAGTGAAAGGGGAAAAGTTTAGGGGGGATATGCGTGGAAATTTCTTTACGCAGAGGGTGGTGGGCACCTGGAACGCATTGCCAGCAGAGGTGGTAGATGCGGGCACGATGGAGTCTTTTAAGATGTATCTAGACAGATACATGAATGGGCAGGAAGAAAAGAGATACAGAACCTTAGAAAATAGGCGACATGTTTAGAGAGAGGATCTGGATCGGCGCAGGCTTGGAGGGCTGAAGGGCCTGTTCCTGTGCTGTAATTATCTTTGTTCTTTGTTCTTTGTATATCAAACAAATGCATATGTATGATCTAAAGTTGAATTTCCTCATCGTTTGTCGACTAAGCACACCAGGGATGATTGGCACCCCAAATCTGTTTCACCAATCCTACAGCATTTCTCTATGCTTCTAGTTTGTTGGTTTTAACTCTGCCGTGTGGAAGTTTCACTTTCTGTTTTGTTGGTTTTGCTTTCATATGTTGCACTTCAAAATGACCCATTGCATGCGAATGTGTTTCGAGAGAGGTGAGCTGTATCAACGCAAGTCTTTCAGTCGAGCTTCTCGGGTTAAAATTCTGGGAATTGGACAGGCAAAAGTGGCCGTCAAAAATGGAATAAACCCTGCTAAGGGAAGCTGAATCCCAGAGCAGAGAACGTTAAGGGGGAATTTAGTCAAGCCGTTTCTGTGGGAACGAGAGAGACCCACGGTTGGTGTGTTGCCTCCCAGGTGCCAGGGTTCGTGATGTCTCGGATCGTGTTTTTGGGATCCTTAAGGGGGAGGGGGAGCAGCCCCAAGTCGTGGTCCACATAGGCACCAACGACATAGGTAGGAAGAGAGATGGGGATTTAAGGCAGAAATTCAGGGAGCTAGGGTGGAAGCTTAGAGCGAGAACAAACAGAGTTGTTATCTCTGGGTTGTTGCCCGTGCCACGTGCTAGCGAAGCGAGGAATAGGGAGAGAGAGGAGTTGAACACGTGGCTGCAGGGATGGTGTAGGAGGGAGGGTTTTGGTTTCCTGGATAATTGGGGCTCTTTCTGGGGTAGGTGGGACCTCTACAAACAGGATTGTCTTCACCTGAATCAGCAGGGTACCAATATCCTGGGGGGGAGATTTGCTAGTGCTCTTCGGGGGGTTTAAACTAATTCAGCAGGGGGATGGGAACCTAAATTGTAGTTCCAGTGTACAGGATGTTGAGAGTAGTGAGGTCAGGGATAAGGTTACAAGGACGCAAGAGGGCACTGGCAAGCAAGAGCTTGGTTTAAAGTGTGTCTACTTCAACACCAGGAGCATCCGGAATAAGGTGGGTGAGCTTGCAGCATGGGTTGGTACCTGGGATCTCGATGTTGTGGCCATTTCGGAGACATGTGTAGAGCGGGGACAGGAATGGATGTTGCAGGTTCCGGGATTTAGATGTTTCAGTAAGAACAGAGAAGATGGTAAAAGAGGGGGGGGGGGGTGTGGCATTGTTAATCAAGGAGAGTATTACGGCGGCAGAAAGGACGTTTGAGGACTCGTCTACTGAGGTAGTATGGGCCGAGGTTAGAAACAGGAGAGGAGAGGTCACCCTGTTGGGAGCTTTCTATAGACCTCCGAATAGTTCCAGAGATGTAGAGGAAAGGATAGCGAAGATGATTCTCGACAGGAACGAGAGTAACAGGGTAGTTGTTATGGGGGACTTTAACTTTCCAAATATTGACTGGAAATACTATAGTTCGAGTACTTTAGATGGGTCAGTTTTTGTCCAGTGTGTGCAGGAGGGTTTTCTGACACAGTATGTAGATAGGCCAACCAGGGGCGATGCCACATTGGATTTGGTACTGGGTAATGAACCCGGCCAGGTGTTAGATTTAGATGTAGGTGAGCACTTTGGTGATGGTGATCACAATTCGGTTAGGTTTACCTTAGCGATGGGCAGGGACAGGTATATACAGCATGGGCAAGAATTATAGCTGAGGGAAAGGAAATTATGATGCGATTAGGCAAGATTTAGGATGCGTAGGATGGGGAAGGAAACTGCAGGGGATGGGCACAATCGAAATGTGGAGCTTATTCAAGGAGCAGCTACTGCGTGTCCTTGATAAGTATGTACCTGTCAGGCAGGGAGGAAGTTGTCGAGCGAGGGAGCCGTGGTTTACTAAAGAAGTTGAAGCGCTTGTCAAGAGGAAGAAGAAGGCTTATGTTAGGATGAGATGTGAAGGCTCAGTTAGGGTGCTTGAGAGTTACAAGCTAGCCAGGAAGGATCTAAAAGGAGAGGACATGAGAAGTCATTGGCAGATAGGATCAAGGAAAACCCTAAGGCTTTCTATAGGTATATCAGGAATAAAAGAATGACGAGAGTTAGATTAGGGCCAATCAAGGATAGTAGTGGGAAGTTGTATGTGGAATCAGAGGAGATAGGGGAAGCGTTAAATGAATATTTTTCGTCAGTATTTACAGTAGAGAAAGAAAATGTTGTCGAGGAGAATACTGAGATACAGACTACTAGGCTAGATGGGATTGAGGTTCACAAGGAGGAGGTGTTAGCAATTTTGGAAAGTGTAAAAACAGATAAGTCCCCTGGGCCAGATGGGATTTATCCTAGGATTCTCTGGGAAGCCAGGGAGGAGATTGCAGAGCCTTTGTCCTTGATCTTTATGTCGTCATTGTCGACAGGAATAGTGCCGGAAGACTGGAGGATAGCAAATGTTGTCCCCTTGTTCAAGAAGGGGAGTAGAGACAGCCCTGGTAATTATAGACCTGTGAGCCTTACTTCGGTTGTGGGTAAAATGTTGGAAAAGGTTATAAGATAGGATTTATAATCATCTTGAAAAGAATAAGTTCATTAGCGATAGTCAGCACGGTTTTGTGAAGGGTAGGTCGTGCCTCACAAACCTTATTGAGTTTTTTGAGAAGGTGACCAAACAGATGGATGATGGTAAAGCCGTGGATGTGGTGTATATGGATTTCAGTAAGGTGTTTGATAGGCTATTGCAGAAAATACGGAAGTATGGGATTGAAGGTGATTTAGTGCTTTGGATCAGAAATTGGCTAGCTGAAAGAAGACAGAGGGTGATGGTTGATGGCAAATGTTCATCCTGGAGTTTAGTTACTAGTGGTGTACCGCAAGGATCTGTTTTGGGGCCACTGCTGTTTGTCATTTTTATAAATGACCTGGATGAGGGTGTAGAAGGGTGGGTTAGTAAATTTGCGGATGACACGAAGGTCGGTGGAGTTGTGGATAGTGCCGAAGGATGTTGTAGGCTACAGAGGGACATAGGCTGCAGAGCTGGGCTGAGAGATGGCAAATGGAGTTTAATGCGGAAAAGTGTGAGGTGATTCACTTTGGAAGGAGTAACAGGAATGCAGAGTACTGGGCTAATGGGAAGATTCTTGGTAGTGTAGATGAGCAGAGAGATCTTGGTGTCCAGGTACATAAATCCCTGAAAGTTGCCACCCAGGTTAATAGGGCTGTTAAGAATGCATATGGTGTGTTAGCTTTTATTAGTAGGGGGATCGAGTTTCGGAGCCACGAGGTCATGCTGCAGCTGTACAAAACTCTGGTGCGGCCGCACCTGGAGTATTGCGTGCAGTTCTGGTCACCGCATTCTAGGAAGGATGTGGAAGCTTTGGAAAGGGTGCAGAGGAGATTTACTAGGATGTTGCCTGGTATGGAGGGAAGGTCTTACGAGGAAAGGTTGAGGGACTTGAGGTTGTTTTCGTTGGAGAGAAGGAGGAGGAGAGGTGACTTAATAGAGACATATAAGATAATCAGAGGGTTAGATAGGGTGGATAGTGAGAGTCTTTTTCCTCGGATGGTGATGGCAAACACGAGGGGACATAGCTTTAAGTTGAGGGGTGATAGATATAGGACAGATGTCAGAAGTAGTTTCTTTACTCAGAGAGTAGTAGGGCCGTGGAACGCCCTGCCTGCAACAGTAGTAGACTCGCCAACTTTAAGGGCATTTAAGTGGTCATTGGATAGACATATGGATGAAAATGGAATAGTTTAGGTCAGATGGTTTCACAGGTCGGCGCAACATCGAGGGCCGAAGGGCCTGTACTGCGCTGTAATGTTCTCTGTTCTATGTTCTAAAATCATGAGGGTTTTGATTGGAGTAAATAAGGAGAAACTGTTTTCATTCTTTGGGACCCAGATTTCAGGTTATTGGTAAAAGAGCTAGAGGTGAGATGAGGAGAACTTGTCTTATGCGGTGAGTTATCATCATCAGGAATGCACTGCCTGAAAGGATGATGATAGCATATATGGTAATTTGACAGGGGCGAAGTGCGTGGGGAATGCTATTGGATGGCATCATTATCTGATGCACTCTTCCTTTTAAAAGGAAGTTTGAAAAAAAGATCAATTTAGCCCATCAAGCCTGTTCTGCCATTCAGTTAGGTGGTGTCTCATTTATATCTTAACTTTATTTACCCGCCTTGGTTCCATCACCATTAACATCCTTACCTAACAAAAAAAAATCAATGTGTTTTGAGATTTTTAATTAATCTCTAACCTCAGTAGCTGCTTTGGGGATTGCAGATTTCCATTTAGTGTGAGGAAGTGCTTCCTGACATCACCGCTGAACAGCCTAGATCTAATTTTCAGATTATGCCCCCTTGCTCTGGACTCCCCCCTTTCTACCAGAGGAAATGGGATAGATAGTGAAAAGATTTACAAAGTGATTCTTGATGACGTCATCAGAGTGCGCCAAAGCTGCGCACATGCACAGCTACATCTTGCCAGGACGAAGTGGCACATGCGTGGGATGACGTCATCACGCAGTGTCAACGTCATCGCGTATCCGTGCCTGGTCCATCTTCACGCATGCGCGATGAAGCGTCATTGGGTATCCAACCCCCCCCACTCGGCTGGAGGAAGTGGCTGAATGGGAGACTTTGAGGCTGGGGCTCTCTTTTCCCCCCTCAGCAACTTGCTCCAGGCCTTGATGCTTCTTCACCTCAGCCGCTTGCTCCAGACCTCGCTGCTCATCCACCCTCCGCCCCCCTCTCCCCTCGCCGACTGTTCTTTGCTTCGCGCCGCCCTGCTCTCCGGCCGCTTGCTCCCTGCTTCCCCGCCTGCCCCCCTCTAGCCGCTAGCTGTAGGCCGTGCCACTTCCCTTCTCTCGGCCACTTGCTCCTATGTCGCCCCTTGCGACCCACCTTGTTTCTTCGGGTGGCGTGTGGAGACTGATGAAATGTGGGAGCGAGTGGCCAAGAGGAGGGAAGCGGTGCGGCTTATAACTAGTGGCTGGAGGGCCGGGAGTGGGGTGGGGGAAGCGAGCAGCCGGACAGCTGGTTGGCGCGAGTGGGGAACAATTGGCCAGGGGGGTGGGGGGAGCAGCGAGGGCTGGAGTGAGCCTCTGACGGTGGGGGGGGGGCGGGGGTGGTAAGTGGCCGGTAGGGAGGATGGGGAGAAAGTGAGTTGCCAAAGGGGGAAGAGTGACCACTGGGGTGGGAGCTAGTAGCTGCATTCAGGTGACTTCTGTCCTGGTCAGTCATATAAACGAATCCCAATAATGAACTGGCAGCACGTTTTATACTCTGCCTGATTTTTCTTTTCCATCGATCAGGGTGCCAATTCACTATCTTCCAATGGAAATTCAATCATAAAATTCCTTTCGTATGTCATCGGAATACTGGAATATTAAATGGATCTGAGGATTGCAATATATATACTCTAACTACATAATAGCATATTACTGGGCTTCCATCCAACTTACTGTAAGGTTAGTTTGTTATCTAGCCATAAGCTTTTCCTGTGATAAATTGAGCAATGCCATCTTTAATCCTGGCGGCTACCTGAACGTCGCAGACACTGACGTTCCAGTTGAAGAGCCTGCATTTGCACGTGTGCAAGTATTGCGCCACCTAGTGGTTGCGTTGTCAGCAAACACAGCCAAAAATTTAATCACCTTAATTATCTTAAACTAAGACAGCCCATTTCCACCTTTGTAACATCGCCCGACATCACCCCTGTCTCAACTCAGCTGATGAAACCCTCATTCTTGCCTTCTAAACTGACTATTCCAACTTATTCCTGGCTGATCTCCCACATTCTACTCTCTCTAAACTTGAGGTCATCCAAAACTCTACTGCCTGTGTCTTAACTCACACCAAGTGTTGTTCACCTATCACCCTTGTGCTCACTGACCTACACTGGCTCCCAGTCGAGCAATGTCTTGATTTTAAAATTCCCATCCTTGTTTTCAAATCCCTCCATGACCTCGCCCCTCCCTATCTCTGAAATCTTCTCCAGCCCTACAACCCTCCGAGAAACCTAAACTGTTCTAATTCCGGCCTCTTGAGCATCTCCAATTTTAATCTCTCGATTATTGGCAGCCACACCTTCAGTTGCTCAGGCCCTAAACTCTGGAATACCCTCCCTACAACTCGCCGCCTCTCGACCTCGCTTTCCTCCTTTAGGAGACTGCTTAAAACCTACCTCTTTGACAAGAATTTAGTCACCTGACCTAATGTCTCCAGGTCACACTTTGTTTCACAATACTCCTGTAAAGGGCCTTGGAATATTTTATTGTATTAAAGGTGATATATGAAAATAAATTTTTGTTGTGAAACAGCTCAATTCACCTCTTAATCTTCTAAACCCAAACAAATACAACTCTAGTCTATGTAGCCTACATAGACCTGCAGGCTTTCCTGTGATATTCAGCAAAGTGCACACATGAGTAATGGAGTCACCAGCACCTGTCTGTATCTCAGCAAGAGTTAGCAACTCTGGAAGACGAGGGGAGAAAATAGGGAGGCTTGGAAGCGGGAATACTGGATGCGAGTTTATTCTGTGATTGACGAGCACAGAATTGACAGATCTCTCTCTTTTTTAGCACTTCCTCCCCCCCAAAAAAGCTACTTTGTACGTCCACCGATTGGATTGAGAGTCCATTCTGATCCAGTTGAATGTTTAATAGGCCTCCACCTGCCAGGAATGAGGCACATTAATTTTGTCATGAACATTGATTCTAAACTGTTACTGGAGTTAAGAAAAGACTTGTTAAACAGATCAGCCATGGCTGTTTGCATATTAACAGACAGTGTTTGGAAGGACAAAGACATTCCCTGACATTCAACCCACAACGGACTTTTGATCACCAGACGTTGAAGGTGGGGGAGCTCGCATTCCAGGTTGACTGCTAAGATGGCCGAATACATAAACGGACATGGTCAAACCAGCTAGTCACATAACTAACCTGCTGGGCAACCTTAGTTTTCTGAATTTGTACGAACAGTTTGGGCAGAAAGCGGCTTGCTCCCGGACTGAGAAGATCTCTCTCCTGTCTGCTCCTATCTCTTTCTCACAAGCCTCTGAATCCACTGAAGACACATGACCCCCAAGAGAGAAAAGTCTCCTACAGCAAACAAAGTTTAAGAAGAATACTGGGCCCCAATGAAAAGCAAGATCTACTTACAGTCAAGGACTCTACAGTGAGCTCGAAGAACCGTAAAAACAACTGTTCAGATCTTGCCTCAAACCTTTCCACTTTATTTTTCTTCTGCTCTTTTCTGTCTCTATCTGCTTGTGTGTATCGCGTATGCATGCTAGCGTGGGGTGTGGCTTGTATCAGTAGGCACTAACCAAATTAGAATTTAAGTTTAATAAATTTCAACTTTTCTTCTTTAAAGCTAAGAAAGCCTGTCTGTGCTGCTTTTTTTGCCTTATAAGTGGAAAGCGGTGAACGAGGGTTCACCAAGAGGGAGCTAAAAACACGGTATGTTTAAAATTAAACCCTGTTACAGTAAGACCAGGTGAAGGCTGAAAGGGAACCCTAGACCTCTTTTTCACCTGGTCGTAACAAATGTGTTTATTATTATTTGTGTCATCTTCACTTTAGCTCTATGTGAGGCCTTGTCCTGAACCGTCGCATTGTGTAGATGTTGCTAGGAAGATGAAACCTTTGTATTGATCCCTCAGATCTGCCTTTGCCTTCCAGCGCCAGAGAGAAAGAAGAAAGCTAGCAAAAGGAAAAAGCAATGAAGAGAACGAACAGGTAAACAAAGGTAGTAGTGTCGCCAACTCTTCTAGCCTAAGTTAGGAATAAGTTGCAGTGATCTACCAAATTATTGCTTCCTTTTATCTTCGCTTCTGTCAGTCTGTTTACCTTAAGCTTCCACCAAGTTTCTCTGCTTTTTAACAAAAAAAGCTGCATATTTTCTGCTGAACATTGTTTTGGGGGAATGTAACAAACATCAACAGAAAGTGCTGGAAACTTTCAGCAGGTCTGGCAGTATCTGTGAAGAGAGGAACAGAGTTGACGTTTCAGATCTGTGACCTTTCATCAGGTCTTTGCAACCAGGCCACCACTGTGGAAGGGGAGCCCCTCCCCAGGGCAGACAGGGAGGGTCTGTAAGTCTGTCTGGAGCACCGGACCTCCTGGCAGCTGCACTGACCCTGCCCCCTGCAGGGACCTGGAGGCCGACCGGACAATCCCAGTCAGCCTCTGACAATAGGCCTCCCCGTGCCCTGCTGCCTCTTATCCTGCCTCCGGGAAATTGGCCCCGGGGATGGGAAGGAGCCGGGGAACTGGCACGCCGGCCAGTGGCGTGAAATTCCACACCCTCCCACCTCTGTGCCTGCCTCATCATGGGATAAAAATTCAGCCCCATGTCTCTCCTCCTTCAAGACCCTCCTTAAAGCTTACCTCTTTGACCAAGCCTTTAGCCATCTGTCCCAATATCTCTTTAATTTGTCTCAGGGTTGAATTTTATTTGATAATTGGTCCTGTTTTACTACATTAAAAGCATGATATAAATGCAAGTTGTTGTTGTCACACTCGTGTATGGAGAAATTATGAACTAATGAACTTATAAAACAAACCCAAAACGGGCACTTTTCCTGAAAAACAAGATGGGGGTCGAGAGGTCAGGTGACCTTATTCTGTACTGCCAATACACATGGAAACTACAAGAACCCTGAGTCAATTTTCATGTTTGGACCAGTCTTGGAGAAGGCATTAAAATATAAATGGTCCATTCTGTGTTAATGGCTACCTCTCCAACCAATTGGTTTAATGGCATGGCAGACATGGTGGCCGGGACTTTATTCTGGCAACAGGGGTCTCGACATCCAGAAAAAGCGACGCTTAGATCCCCATGTTGCCTGTTCTCCAGAGGCCCTCCGAATCCAATGACAAACAGACACTGAAGTGGATAATGGTGGGCATTCCACAGGATCAAGGACTCCATTGCTGGAAGACCAGCCCTTGGAGAACTGCTGGCCAATCAGAGGCTGGCAGCTGCAGTGCCACTGCAGAGGTGGTGGCTGCTGCTGGATGATCACCTACAGGAGGCCGAGGAGCGTCGCTGGACCCAGGTCACAGGTAGGTCAGGCTGGGAGGGGTCTCGGGGTGGAGTGAGGAGGTGAGGGGGGTGGGCAGCAAGGGCAGGGGGGCGGCTATCGTGGCCCCCCCTTTTTGATGCCAGGCCCATCATTCAGGCACTAAGTGCCTTCTAATTTCCCGCAGCCCGTATGGGTTTGTGTGCCGTGCTTTCTGTGCGGTGACAGAGCACGGCTAATTGGGGCTGTGGTAGGAAGAGCCCCTTAATTGAGGTTAATTGCCTAGTTAAGGGCCTCAATTGGTGGCAAACCTACTGCGGGGGAGAGCATAAACATTTCCTGGTATCTCCAAATTCAAATGAATGGGTGTGAAAAAGTTCACTTTGTCAAAATGGAATGAAGATGGGTGACACCCAGATCCCATTGTCTAACAATGATGACAACATCAGATACCATTTATTAGAACAATGGTAAAGAGAAACCCTGGTCACATGAGAGAAACCAGGGGTTTGATAAGGAGCTTTGATAAGGCAGACAAAGACAGAAAGCCAGAGAGAGAGAGATTCCATCTGTTCCAGAGGAAGAGGACCCTGCCTAGAACATGGCCTTTAATGATCTGTAGGCAGAGACTGGAAGTGGCTTTGAGACTGTCTACCTGAGAAATTGTACCAGGTTTTCAACATTGAACTGTGATTGAGATACAACAAAACGAAATCTGCACCAACGCATTCGCCCTCCTGAAACTTTCCAAGTTTTGTCTTCACTGAACCAGGGAAAAGGATAAACATGCCTGCACCATTTTTAAAATCTGCACCCGTCCCCCCTGGGGAAGAATGCAAGGTTTACAGTGAACTCTTTTAAAAACACGCCGACATGCATGTTATCTTCTAATCTCTACCTTTTCTTGTGTTTGTGTGTGTCTTTCTGTATGTGTGTGAGAGTGGGTGAAGTTGCAAATATTTTTGGGTATTGTATAACAAACATTTTCTTTAAATCGATGAGAAAACTTGTCTGTTGACCATGAAAACGCTCAGAGATTAAAACACTTTTCTAAAAAAACACTGTCTTCAGTCAGTTGAGAGGTGTAAAAGGGAAACCATCCCTATCATTTCCCACCTGTCCGTAACCCTGTTGCTGTGTGTTCTGTGCAAATTGCTTCCAGTAGTCACTCCACTTTAGAGTAATCTTCATATGCAAAGCACTTTGGGACCTTTCTGTGAGATGCGATAAAACAATGTTTAATGCTGGTCTTGTTTTGTTTTCATTATTTATAAAATTGAGCACCAGAACCTTTACATTTGCAGGAAGATGAAGACAGCGATAGCAATGAGGAGGTTGAAGAAACTGTTAAAATACAGAACACTATGGAGGGTACAGAAGGAGGGAAGAAGACTTTGCAGCAATTTGGCATCTTTGGGAATGGAACTGGTGTACCAGCGCCGGCAACAATGGACGAGGTGAGGACACATAAAGCTCAGCTACTTTATTATTGGGTTCGTTTTAAAAAGCGACACTATTTACAGTCAGGAAAATTTGATGATTTTAAAAGTGAGTTGTCATTTTGACCATTTGAGGAAAAAATGTCCATTCGAAGCAAAATATTTTCACACTTTACTTAAAAAAAAAAGGCACTGAGGCAATTTGTGATTAAAATGCTGGTGAGCAAGGCTTTGAAGCTGTTTCCCTAAAGACTGTAAACAATGAGCAGCTTTTTTTTTAGCCTGTCATGGTACCTCACGCCCATTGTGTTGGGAGGTCATCGAATTATAGAATAGTACAGCACAGAAGGAGGCCATTCAGCCCATCAAGTCTGATTGCTCCTTTGAAGAGCAATCCAGTTTGTCCCACTCCCCCACTCTTTCCCTAAATCCCTGTAATTTTTTCTGCCTTCAAGTATTTATCTAATTCCCTTTCGAAAGCTCCAATTGAATCTGCATCCACCAAACTATCAGGAGGTGCATTCCAAATCCTAACCACTTGTTAGGTTAAAAAAAATTATTCTTGTCGCTTCTGGTTCTTTTGCCAATCACCTTAAATCTGTGCCCTCCAGTAATCAACCCTTCAGTCATTGGAACCAGCTTCTCTTTATTTACTCGATCTGAACCATTCATCATTTAATCTTGGAAAAACTGAGATGCTGGCAGTCAGGTTTTTTTTTAAAACAGAAAGCTGTAAGGGCAAGCTTTTGCCAGGCTTTGGTGCAGGGTTGTGGGAGGCTGTTTTGCATTAACCAAATAAGATGACTCCCTGAGACGTGCAAGTGTAGCATAGATGTTATTTTGTGTTATTCTGCAAAGGCAAGTTGTACTGATTTGAATCCAGTTAGTTCAAGCATAGCCCTTACTCTGTGTGTTTACTTGCTGTGAAATTGACCAGCTAAATTATTTGTATCTGGCCTAGCCTTGCGTTGTGTTTCTTCTGCTCACATATGAAATGATTTGACAGACGACTATGGCATGAACGTCCAGTTCAGGTCACATAAGAGTCCTATTGTCACACCCCTGGGTTATGCTTTCACATAAGTAGACAGTGGGCACTGTGAGGCAATCCTGGCATGCAAGGTGAATGGGATCCACTTACGGGAGTGAGTGATGCCACTTAGCCCAAGAAGGAATCAAAGACAGACCTGGATTTGTCTTAAATAAAAACAAAATACTGCGGATGCTGGAAATCTGAAACAAAGAAGGGTCACTGACCCAAAACGTTAACTCTGCTTCTCTTTCCACAGATGCTGCCAGACCTGCTGAGTGAATCCAGCATTTCTTGTTTTTGTTTCTGGATTTGTCTTAGTTTGGCTGTGCATATTCCGTGGGGGGAAGAGGGGGAGGAAAGAACAAAAGAGGAAGGTCTGTGGTAGTATGGAAGGCAGGATTACATTTTTCTTCTACTTATTCACGGGATGTGGGCATTGCTGGTAAGGCCAGCATTTATTGCCCATCCTTAAGTGCCCTAAGAAGGTGATGGTGAGCTGCCTTCTTTAATATAACAGGGCAGTGTCTTGATTTAAAAATTCTCATCCTTGTTTTCAAATCCCTACATGGCCTTTTCCCTCCCTATCTCTGTAACCTCCACTAGCTCCACAACCCTCGGAGGTATCTGCGCTCCTCTATGTCTGGCCTCTTGAGCATCCCGAATTTTAATCTCTCCGCCATTGGTGACCACACCTTCGGTTGCCTAGGCCCTAAACTCTGAAATACCCTCCCAACACCTCTCCTCCTTTAAAACACTCCTTAAAACCTACCTCTTTGACCAAGCTTTTGGTCATCTGAGCTAATATCATCTTATGTGGCTCAGTGCCATATTTTGTTTTAAAGTGCTCCCGTGCAGCACCTTGGAATGTTTTATTACTGATTTACAGATTTTATTTAATTGAATTTTAATTCCCCAGCTACAGTGGTGGGATTTGAACTGGTGTCTCCAGATTATTAATCTTTGCCTGTGCATTACTAGACCAGTAACATAACTCCAAGCTACAGGATGATGGTGCAAAGGAAAAGAGGGTGGTAATGGGACAATTAAAAAAAAAAGATGGGTGGAGGAGCTGTAAATGACAAAAGCAGAACCATTATTAGCAACTGATGTCTGAAAAAATGGAGCAGGGCTTATGATCTGAAATTGTTGACCCTGTTGTTGAGTCTAGCAGGCTGTAAGTATGGATCTTCCTTTTCGCTCTTTCCTTGCTTCTGTACTTTCTTAAAACCTGTTACATCTCTAACTTTTTCCAGTTCTGATGAAAGATCATTGCCCCAAAACATTAACTCCGTTTCTCTCTCCACAGATGTTGCCTGACTTGCTGAGCGTTTCCGGCTACTTACAGTATTTTGCTTTTTCTATTCACATTTCTAGCACCAGTTTTAAAAGTTGTAAACTGCTGGCTCGTCTTTTAGTCTGAGGAATAATTTCATTTCGTTTTGGTCTCTGTCCATCGTGACGTTTTGTTGTGTTTGAGTTTTGGTCTTCATAAGAAATGTTTGAACTTGATAACAAAAAATCCAATAACTTCAATTATTCCCCCTCAAAATGATACCACAATAGTCCTGGAGGAGAGGCAGAGAATATTCTAGCACTTCACATAATATAAAGCAGACAGTCAACATTTAACTGGATTCTGTGGAGGGAAAGAAAGAGCCAGACTGACAAAAATTATATAAATGATCTAATTGCGTAAACATCTAAGTTTAAATTAAATGCAATCATTTTTAGAACTGATGTTAGAGATTTTGAATGAATGAGTTAGGAACAAAATGACTGAATGGAGTGTCTGTTCATTTTCAAACCACAGGCTACTAGTTCCCAACATCTGATCCCAGGGATGAGGGACTTCAGTTATGTGGAGAGCGTGGAGAAGCTGGGGTTGTTTTCCTTGGAGCAGAGAAGGTTAAGGGAAAATTTAGTGGAGGTGTTAAAAATCATGGAGCATTTTGATAAAGTAAATGATGAGAAACCGTTACCAATGGCAGGAGGGTCAGTCATCAGAGAACACAGATTGAAGGTAATTGACCAAAGAAGCAGATTCCAGATGAGAATTTTCTTTGTGCAGCAAGTTGTTGTGATCTGGAATGCACTGCCTGAAAGGGCGGTGGAAGCAGATTCAGGAGGAACTTTCAAAAGGGAATTGGATAAATATTTAAAAAGGAGAAATTTGCAGGGCTATGGAGAAAGAGCAGGGGGGGGTGGTAGTGGGACTAATTGGATAAGTATTTGAAAGAGCTGGCACAGGAATGATGTGCCAAATGGCAGTCTGTTCCATAAGAGTCAATGGCTTGAATTTTACGCAACCCCCCCCCCCCCCACCCCTAAAGTGGGCTGGGAGGCGGGCGGGAGGCATAAAATCGAGTGGGAGGCAGGAGTTTCCCTGCTCATTGCCTACCCGCCCCTGTTGCTATTTTACCAGCAGCGGGTGAGTTGGCAAACAGCCTGCCTGCCCCAGGCCAATTAAGGACCTTAATTGGCCAATTAATTAAAGGGTCTTCTCCCGCCGCCAGCAGACGGGCACTTCAGCACCTGGGTATGCTGCCCAGTAATACCTGGTGGCCTCCTTGTGGGTGGGGGAGAGGGGTGGCCCTCTTGATTGGGCATCCTGTGCCCCACAGAGGGCCCCCCCAGCTAAAACACCCCCTGCCCAGACTCCGACCCCCACCCCTCTTGCCGAGTCCCAGCTGATTGTCCCCAGCGTGGCCTGAACCCCACTTAACCTTATGAAGGGCGATGTCCATCATCCGTTTCTTGCTGGTGCAGTCCCAGCAGTCTTCACTGCACGTGGTGGCGCTGCTGGGACTGCGAGCTGCCAGCCCTCTGATTGGCTGGCAGTTCTTGGAGGCGGGACCTCCTTCATCAAAGGGGCGGAAGTCTTGACCAAGGCCAATTAAGGGTCTGGGCCATGCAGAATTGCAGTGTGGCTTCCAGGCATGGTGGAGGCGTGCTCAGCCAGTGGGCGGGGCCACTGCCACAACATCAAATTCTGGCCCAGGATTCTATCTGAACCTGGTGAGTTATGTGAGAAGTTGCGGGGTGGGGGAAATATCAAACATCAGGGCCAATTTTGAATCACCAAGTCATTCTTGACAAGACTAGAGTGAAAGTATTGAAAACAAAAACTACTTTTTTCAAGATTATATAAAAAATTTGTGAACAAGTTCCCTACATGACAACAACGATGTTGTGTATTTACTGAATACGCCTGAAATGAATCTTCATGTTGGCAGCCATTGTGGAGCTTTTGTATTTTGACCTCCCCAGCAGAGAGGCAGTATAACAGTTTACAAATGCTTAGTGCTCTCAATACACTAGCTCAGCAAGTTCAATACTCTACTTACACTATACTCTCTCCCCACTTAAAAAGAACTTACACAGTAAATTGTAAAGTGGTATGTGAACCCAATTTCCCAGAATAAAATAGCAATACTCTGAGAGTTAATATGTTGGGTTGCATGCTTGTCGATACAGTAATGACAATTACACATGTAACCAATATTTCCAGAGTAATTTGCATGTTACAAATTTGTTTTTCTTTAACACCAGCCTGTCTTTTACAAAAATACCATCACTGACCAGAAGTAATGAAAAAACAACTGATTTCTTCTTGCGTCCTACGGATTTTCAATTAATCTATTTGGCTACTTTCTCTTTCTGTCTGGATAGCTTCTTCCATTTTCATTAGCTTGACTCTGCTGTTCCAACATCTCAGACTGTGTCAACCCTGAACTTTGACTACCAACTCCACTTAATGGTTGGGACTGTGAAATTGATTGATTCGTCTTAGTCAAAGACTGATTCACTTTGCTCTACTGGTAGATTCTGTGATACTGGCAAACTTTCAGTTTCTTTGTGACCCTCACTTTCATTCTGACTTTCTCTTGGGACTGTAGGAATTTGGATCATAGGTTTCTCATGCTCTCCCTTTGTCAGATTTCCTCTTTCAAGCAAATGTGTAGATGACACTGATGAATTCTCTTCCCAATCTTTCCTAGATAGCTGAATGCACTTAGTCTTTTTACAACTCTAAATACATAAGTCTCCTTATCACCTCGGTGGGTTTTCACCATTCCATCTGACTAGCACTGAATTCTCCAAGTGTCATGACCCGAGTATCATGACTCATCTTCACTCTGTCTTGCTTTTCTCTTACTTTTCGATTGACATCAGCCTTAAGCAAATTAAACCTTGTCCTAAACACTAACTCATGAAGTGAGCAACTGTTGTATACTGTGGGGTTATTCTCTAAGAGAACAGAAAATTGTCTAGCCTGTGTCGAAGAGAAACATGGAAATTACTGCCTAGCTTGTCACCCAGCCAATGCTTTTGCAAAGACCTCTTCACAATTTATACACTTCTTTCTGTAGCACCATTCGATGCTGGGTGATATGGTGGTATTAGGGTGTGTTTGTCTCCATTCTTACACAGAAATATCTCAAACTCTTCTGTGGTAAACTGTGAACCATTATCTGACGCCAACACCTCTGATAACCCATAAATTGCAAACTAACTTTTCAAAATCTCAATTATTTTGGCACTTGTGGTATTGGGCATCGACTCAACATTTATCCATTTGCTATAGCTATCGACCAAAACAAATTATTCTTTCCCTTCCACTTCAAAGAAATCAATCTGTACTCGTTCCCATGGTTTTCTTGTGTTTGACCATGGAGTGAAAGGAATCTTAGTTGGATCATTTGATCTTCCTAGCTCTCTTGGCACTTCCTCAATGTCAGATGTATTCTTACTGATCCCTACTGTAAATAACTTGGCCCAGTTTCAACGTGTTTTCTTAAGTAAGTAATAGGATGTATCACTGTATTCTACCCTAATACTAACTTCACTTAATACTGGAATACTGTTATTGGGATAACTAGCCAGTTTTGTAACAGTTTTTCATAAGGGAATGTGACTTAGGGACCTCTTGTACTCTCCTTCTGAGATAACAGACACTGTTGCAGCTGTATCAATGATGAAAGTAAGTTGTGAATCTCTGACTTTTATTTTTACCCTGGGTGCTGAAATATATCTTCGACCCTTTTTCTCTCAACTTCCACGTGCTGTTTTTCTTGCTCTCTGACTGAGTACAACTCTTGATCTTCCTGCTTGGTAACATTAACTTCTGTTTCCATATCTATCATGTGCACGTTCGAGAACTTCCAGGCTCCTGAATTAGCTTTAAGGTCTACTAAGACCTTGACTGGGCGCGTTGTTGCGACCTGGAGCTTTACTGCCACCTTTAACATTCCTCTGCCGTCTGGATATGACTGACTTTCCCACAGGCATAGCACTTTGACTGGAAATGGGGGTATTTAGATGGTTGGTGGATACCATGGCAATGGTAACATCTAAATTTCTGACTCTGAGTGAACTTGACTGCCGTGCCCTGGCTCCTGATGAAATCCGGTGGACCTCCCTGACGGCTCAGGAAAAGAACTTCCATGCAATCTGCAACTATCTCTTCCTGCCATTTCTCTGCTTGTGGCCTCGTCTCGGGCCTCCTTCCACATCAGCTTATTGCCTTTACACAAAAACAGGGCCTGAATTTTGCTGTTATTTAGACCTTCAATGAACGTGTCTCTAAAGTTGACTTCTAAGTTCTGCAGTGATGAGAGTTTCTTCAGTTCAAGAATATAATCTGCAGTAGACTCACTTGGAAACTGCTTCTTTTCACAAAATTCAAGTCACAGTGCAATTTCATTCTTATTTGTGCCATAATATGAGTGAAGAATCTCATTAATTTCAGAATAGTCCAAAGTACTGGGGTCTCATGGGCAACATTAGTTAGATACCACCTCAAAAACATCTGGCCCCTTAATGGTGATGAAAACATTTACTTTATCCTCATGCCCTATTGTATTAGCTTGCAGCCAAATGTGTAACCTTTATTCATAATTACACTAGTCCTCTTTGTTAGGGTTGAATTCCCCCATTGTCCAAAAATATGTCTTCAGTGCTATTTTTTCAATTACGTACCATGCTGCAGACACACCCAAAGCAATCTTTCAAATTGCCCAAACTTCCTCAAAATTGACTTTCGGAGTTCCAAACAAAATGTGTCAGAATGTTGTTCAGACTGTAATCTCTTGAATGTAATGTAAAAAAGAATTCTATCCCATCTTTGTCGTCATCTTTCTGTTGTGTATTCACTAAATAAGTCTCAGATGAGCTTTAGTGTTGGTAGCCATTGTGGAATTTTTTTATTACACCTCCCCAACAGAGAGGGCAGCAGAGAGACAGTATAGCAGTATACAAATGCTTCGCTATCACAATACACTAACTCAGTCAGTTCAATACAATGCAAACGACTACACTTCAAAAGAATGTATTGCATTGGCTGCAGAGCTCTTTGGGATGTCCTTTGGCTGTGAAAGGCCCCATAGAGCTGAAAGTTTTTTCTAAAGGTTTAAACGCAAGCATTGCTAAAATATGATCCAGGCTGGGCAGTTTCTGGTTCACAGAGAAGATTCCAGAGAGGAGGAAAATATTTTCTCAAGCAACATTTATGCCCTGTGAGCAAGGTCTGATTTTCTCCTGTTGCGTGATTTCATTACACTGTTTCTGTTAAGAATTCTACTTAGTTTTCTGTTGATAGTGCCCCGGTTAGTGTGGACAACTGTCTTGTTACGATCAGGTGAGAAAGGTGTCTAGGGGTCCTTCTCAGCCTTCACCTGGTCTTACTGCAACAGGGTTTAATTTTAAACACACCGTGTTTTTAACTCCCCCTTGGTGAATCCTTGTTCACCGCTTTCAATTATAAGGCAAGGAAAGCAGCACAGACAAGCTTTCTTAGCTTTAAAGAAGAAAAGTTGAAATTTATTAAACTTAAACTCTAATTCGGTTGACGTCTACAGATACACGACGCGCCCACGCTAGCATGCATACGCGATACACACATGCAAATAGAGACAGAAAAGAGCAGAAGAAAAATAAAGTGGAAAAGTTTGAGGCAATATCTGAAGAGTTTTTGTTATGGTTCTTCGAGCTCACCGAAGAGTCCTTGATTATAGGTAGATCTTGCTTTTCGTTGGGGCCCAGTATTATTTTTAAACTTTGTTCGCTGTAGGAGACTTTTCTCTCTTGGGGGTTCATGCATCTTCAGTAGATTCAGAGGCTTGCGAGAAAGAGATGGGAGCAATCAGGAGAGATCTTCTCAGTCCAGGAGCAAACAGACTTTCTCTGAGTTCAAACTGTTTGTCCAATTCAGAAAAACCCAGGTTGCCAAGCAGGTTAGTCCTGTGACTAACTGGTCTGACCACGTCTTCGATTGCATCACCTCAGCAGTCTCTGGAATGCTCCTCTTACACACAATATCTGGTGATCAAGGTCCGTTATGGGTTGATTGTGTCAGGGAATGGTCCTTTGTCCTTCCAATCACTGTCTGTTAATATGCAAATGTCTTTTCCAGCCACGGCTGATCTGTTTAACAAGTCCTTTCTTCACTCCAGTAACAGTTTAAAATCAATGTTGATGACAAAATTAATGTGCCTCATTCTTGGCAGGTGGGGGCCTAGCATGACAGTCTATATAAAGGCCCTATCTCATATCATTCCAGTTATTTCCAGCAGACTCGGATGTGTGATCAACCTCGATAAGGGAGGAAATCTACAATGATCATTATTATCACAGTGTTAGCCTTGCCGTCGTGGGCTCTCCCACCTCTGAGTCGGAAGGTTGTGGTTTCAACTCCCACTCCACAAAGATTTGAGGACAAAAATTGAGGCTTACAAACCCAGTGCAGAACTGAGGGAATGCTGCACCAAGGTGCCAACTTTCAGATGAGACGGTAAACGGAGACCCCGTCTGCCGTCTTAGATGGATGTAAAATATCCCATGGCACTATTTTGAAGGAGAGCAGGGGAGTTCTGCCCAGTGTCCTGGCTAACATTTATTCCTCAATCATATCACTAAAAACAGATTATCCGGCCATTATCACATTACTGTGTATGGGATCCTGCTGTGTACAATTTGACTGCAGCCTTTCCCACTTTATAATAATGACCACACTTTACAGGCACCTTATTGGCTGTAAAGTGCTTTGAGACATTCTGAAGTTGTGTAAGGCACAATATTAATGCAAATCTTTAATAATAATACGAGAACCATTTAAAAAAAATAAGAACGTTAAAAATAACTGAGCTGCCTTTTGTGTGGGATGATAGAGTGAGAAATATATCCTCACCATCTCCCTCTCTCTGACAACATTCATAGGCCTTCAAAAGAGAGAGACCGAGAGAGAGAGCTGGGACCAAAATAGAGTGGCTGTAGACTGCTGTGGACAGCCATCCTCATGACCAATGCACATGTTTATACGTTTACTGAGAATGACAGTGTGTTAGCTTTAGTTACAAAGGGATTGGCATATAAGAGTAAAGAAATCTTACTATTATACAGGGCATTGGTGAGGCCACACCTGGAATATGTGCAGTTTTGGTCTCCTTACCGAAGGAAGGACATACTTGCTCTAGAGGGAGTGCAACGCAGCTACACTAGGCCGGTTTCCTGGGATGAGGGGATTGTCCTATGAGGAGAGATTGAGTAGACTAGGCCTGTATTCCCTAGAGTTTAGAAGAATGAGAGGTGATCTCATTGAAACATATACAATTCTTAAGGGGTCTGACAGGGTAGATGCTGAGAAAATGGTTCCCCTTTCTGGGGAATCTAGAACACAGGGACACAGTCTCAGAATAAGAGGTTGGTCATTTAGGACTGAGATGAGAAATTTCTTCACTCAGAGGGTTGTGAATCTTTGGAATTCTCTACCTCAGAGAGCTGTGGATGCTCAGTCACTGAGTATATTTGAGATTGATAGATTTTTGAGTATTAAGGGAATCAAGGGATTTGGGGATAGTGCGGGAAGGTGGAGTTGTGGTAGGAGATCAGCCATGATCTTGCTGAATGGCGGAGTAGGCTCAAAGGGCCGAATGGCCTACTCCTGCTCCTATTTCTTATGTTCTTATTTCTGTGGCTCTGTGCCTCGCAAAGAGAAATCTGAGAGGGAGAAAAGCAAGAATTCCCAATTAAGGTGCAAAGTCAAGTTTCTCTGTGCACTGCTTCCTTGACCTGGTGGTACCTAATTCCCTGAATTTTACTTTTGGTAGAGCCCATCAGCTGGGGCCGTTCCTCCGTGGGCAATCTATGGCCCACTGAGGAACCCCGCCAGGAACCATTTTACCCCCCGTCCCCCTGCCCCCACTCCAGACTTCATACCCAACGCTCTCGCCAGGGCATTCTGGACTGGCCCTGGCAACCCCGCCTCAATTACCAGAGATCCGGGGTTCCAGCACTGGGCCTGGTTCCACGCGTCTGCACTACTGGCAGTGGCCACCGCACCCGATGGTGCTGCTGAGCTGCCAGCCCTCTGTCAGTTTTTGGAGGTGGGATCCCCGTCTTTAAAGAGACGGGGATCCCGGCTCCTGAAACTTCTATTTAAAAAGACCGGAGGAGTGCTCCGGTGGGGGTGGGGGGAGGGACACGAAAAGGCAGAGGTGGGCTTTCCCCCGCCTTCTTGGCCAGGTGCCGGAGCCCCGCCTCCAACAGGGGCGGCACAGTGGCGCAGTGGTTAGCACCGCAGCCTCACAGCTCCAGCGACCTGGGTTCAATTCTGGGTACTGCCTGTGTGGAGTTTGCAAGTTCTCCCTGTGTCTGCGTGGGTTTTCTCCAGGTGCTCTGGTTTCCTCCCACAGCCAAAGACTTGCAGGTTGATAGGTAAATTGGCCATTAGCAATTTCCCCTAGTATAGGTGGGTGGCAGGGAAATATAGGGACAGGTGGGGATGTGGTAGGAATATGGAATTAGTATAAATGGGTGGTTAATGGTCGGTACAGACTCGGTGGGCCGAAGGGCCTGTTTCAGTGCTGTATCTCTAAACTAAACTAAACACCAAATCCAGCCCAAAGAAAACTACATCAGAGGTTGACGATTGTTAATAGTTTGAAGCATGGGTTTTCAAGGTGAAACTGGACACTTGGGGATTGGGGGGTGTGTGCATACACGTTTAATTCTGGGCAAGGAAATGAAACATATTTGATAAAGAAAATTTGAGACATGATCAGTTTTAATGTCTGGACCTCTTGAATGGGCAGGAAGCAGTTGTCTGCCTTGGAAAATCATGATCTAGGCATTGCTGGCAAGACCAGCATTTATTGCCCTTGAGAAGGTGGTGGTAAGCTGCTTTCTTGAACCGCTGCAGTCCATGTGGGGTAGATACACCCACAGTGCTGTTAGGGAGGGAGTTCCAGGATTCTGACCCAGCAACAGTGAAGGAACGGCGATATAGTTCCAAGTCAGGATGGTGTGTGACTTGGAGGGGAACTTGCAGGTGGTGGTGTTCCCATGCATTTGCTGCCCTTGTCCTTCTAGGCGGTAGAGGTCACGGGTTTGGAAGGTGCTGTTGAAGGAGCCTTGGTGCATTGCTGCAGTGCATCTTGTAGATGGTACACACTGCTGCCACTGTGCGTCGGTGGTGGAGGGAGTGAATGTTTGTAGATGGTGTGCCAATCAAGCGGCTGCTTTGTCCTGGATGGTGTCGAGCTTCTTGAGTGTTGTTGGAGCTGCATCCATCCGGGAGAGTATTCCATCACACTCCTAGATGGTGGACAGGCTTTGGGGAGTCAGATAATGACCAGATAATCTGTTTTATTGATGTTGGTTGAGGGATAAATATTGACCAGGACACTGCTCTTCTCAGAAATATTGGCTGTGGGATTTTTCATCTCCACCTGAGAGGGTAGGCGGGGCCTCGGTTTAACCTCTCATTTGATAGACAGCACCTCCAATAGTTCAGCACTGGGAGTGTCAGCCTGGATTTTGTGCTCTCGTCTTTGAAAGTTGGCAGGATCCAACTATACAAACAAAACACTGAAAGGTTATTATTCTAACAGACGTGCGCCATCAGATGATGCCAGTGATCTGTGACGCTCACTTGGATCAGGAAGTTGCCATTATATATTTTTTTGGAACCTATTTGGAAGCACAGAGAACTGGAGCCCTAGGGAGACACCATGCTGTTGGTAGATGTATCAGACCAGGCAATCACTTCGCCTTTCTCAATGTGATTGATGGGTTTGTTTAATCCTGAATCGTGCCGCCTTTGATTTTCCTCTTTTTCAGTTCACAGGAGGATGCAAAGTAAAAAAGTCATTTTGGAACTTTTACCTTTTATGGTCTGGAAGGGATTTTTGCGTTAATTCATATAATGTTTCTGATAAGGTCAGATTCAGCATACAGAATTCTCAGAGATGCACCAGCTGTTTAGAAAATGAATTTATGATGGTGGGAAATAGCTGTGGGCATTCCTCTCCCTGCTGTTAGATTCCTGGGGTGCCAACCCAGACAGGTCAGACTGCACAATCATTGTTGTACTTATTCCCACATAGCACTTTAGCTTTGAGACAATTAGGCTCCTCTGTGGAAATAGGAAGAGAAAAATGCTAGATTAACGTTTTAGGTCAATGACTTTTTGTCAGAGTTTTGGCAAATGAAGTAGGAGGAATTCGCTCACTGTCATCTTTCAAAATTCATTAGAATTGTGTAAGACCTGCATTTATATAGCACCGTTCGGGACCTCAGGATGTCGCAAAGCATTTTACAGCTAACAAAGTCCTTTTGAAGTGTGGCCACTGTTGTAATGTGGGAACCACAGAAGCCAATTTGCGCACAGCAAGCTCCCACAAACAGCAATGTGATAATCAGATAATCTGTTTTCGTGATGTTGATTGAGAGGTAAATATTGGCCAGGACACTAGGGAGAACTCCCCTGCTCTTCTCCGAAATAGTGAAATGGGATCATTTACATTCAACTGAGATAGCAAATGGAACCTCAGTTTAGTGTCTCATCCGAAAGGCAGCACCTCTGACAGTGCAGCACTCCCTCAATACTGCACTGGTGTGTCAGTCTAGATTTTGAGCTCGGGTCTCTGGAGAGGGGCCTAAATCCACAGTGTATTGACTTGAAGACCAGAGTGAAACCCACTGAACCATGGCTTGTGCCTATTGGATTAGAAAATAGCAGATGTGACCCCTGTTTTTTTAAAATAGAGAATACAGATGTGTGAGCCATATTTAAATTGTGAGGAATTTTGTTTCGGACTTTGAGGGAGAGCGTAGGTGATTATCTGGTAAGACCGGGTTTGATCAGAGAGAGCCAGCATCTGTTCAGAAGGGACTGGCCATGTCGGAGCAATTTATTGGATTCTTTGAGAAGGTTCCGGAACTGGTGGAGGCAGTGAGTGTTCGCTGTCTGGATTTCAGGAAGGCATTTACCACATTCCCACGAAATTATTTGATTTTCCAGTTGTTTTCCAGTCAGAGAGGTGGCAAAATATTTATTGCTGAAAGGTAGCACAGAACAGTGGTGCATGGCGGTGTGTCAGACTGGAAATTGCCACAAGGGGTCGCTACTTCTATCGCTGCTACTGTTCGGAAGATGAGGATACGCACGAGAACTTTTCCCGCTCTGCCGTAACCTCAGCGGAGATGACTCTTGCATTGTGTATAGGTCTTCTGCCCAGCCTCTCCCTCCGTTACAGCAGAAGGAGACAGCAAGAAAGTTTTCTGTGCAAATTTAATGCAGCACCCAATACTGCAAGGTAGGCCCATAGGCAGAGAGGTTGTAGGTGAAGTTCAGTTGGAATAAGTGTAAATGCCAGGTGATTGGGTAGAAGAAGCAGTTACTCATTGATTTGTAATGTGCTTGAGATAGAGTCATAATGGCACTGAGTGAGGCCATTCGGCCCACTGAGTCCATGCCAGCAATGGAACAGAAAGAGATTGGGGTATGGGTGTGGTTTGCTGCATAGGTAGTTAAAACCATTGATTCAGTGTTCTCGCCCCTCAGTCAAAAGGTTGTGGGTTCACGTCCCACTCCAGAGACTTGACCACAAAATAAAATCCAGTCTGACACTCGGTGCAATACCAAGGACGGGCAGCAGTGTCTGAGGTGCTGGTTTTCAGGTGAGACATTAAATCAGTGCCTCGCCTGCCCTTTTGGATGGACGTTAAAGATTCCAAGGCACAGTTTCGCAGAAGAGCAGGGGAGTTCTCCCCGGTGTCCTGAGACAATATTTATCCCATAACCAATATTACATTTCCAAAAGAAATACATTATCTTGTCGTTTGCTCCATTGCTGTTTATGGAAGCTTGCTGTGTGTACATTGGCTGCCACATTTTGTGCGTGGACGTTAGATGTCTTAAGGAAGAGTTGGTGAGGTTGCCTCTGGAGTACCTCGCTCAATTTTTCACAGAATCATAGAATTGTTACAGTGCAGAAGGAGGCCATTTGGCCCATCGTGTCTGCACCAGCTCGCCAAATAAGCAATTCACCTAATGCCATTCCCCCGCCTTCTCCCTGTAACCCTGAACATTCTTTCTTTTCAGATAACAGTCTAATTCCTTTTTCAATGCCTCGATCGAACCTGCCTCCACCGCACTGTCAGGCAGTGCATTCCAGATCCTAACCACTCACTGTGTGAAGAAGTTGTTCCCCATGTTGCTTTTTCTTCTTTTGCCAATTACCTTAAATCTGTGCCCTCTCATTCTCGATCCTTTCACGAGTGGGAAGTTTTTCCCTATTCACTCTGTCCAGACCCCTTTTGATTTTGAATACCTCTATCAAATCTCCTCTCAGCCTTCTCTTCAAGAAAACCAGTCCCAACTCTCTATCTTCATAACTGAAACTCCTCATCCTGGAACCATTTTCATGAATCTTTTCTGTACTCTCTCCAATGCCCTCACATCTTTCCTAAAGTGTGGTGCCCAGAACTGGACGCAATACTCCAGGCCAAACTAGTGACTTATACAAGTTCAATATAATCTCCTTGCTCTTGTACTCTATGCATGCCCCTATTAAAAAGCTTAGGATGCTGTATGCTGTCTCAACCTCTCCTGTCACCTTCAATGATTTATGCACATGTACACCCTGGTCCCTCTACTCTTGCACCCCCTTTAGAATTGTACCCTTTATTCTAAATTGACTCTCCATGATCTTCCTACCAAAATGAATCACTTCACAATTCTCTGCATTGAACGTCATCTGCCACTTGTCTGCCCATTCCACCAACTTGTTTATGTCCCTTTGAAGTTCTATACTATCCCCTTCTCGCAGTTCACAATTGTTCCAAGTTTTGTATCATCTGCAAATTTTGAAATTGTGCCTTGTACACCAAGGTCTAGGTCATTAATATAAATCAGGAAGAGCAAGGGTCCCAAGAGTGGTGCAGTGGTTAGCACCGCAGCCTCACAGCTCCAGCGACCCGGGTTCAATTCTGGGTACTGCCTGTGTGGAGTTTGCAAGTTCTCCCTGTGACTGCGTGGGTTTCTGCCGGGTGCTCCGGTTTCCTCCCACAGCCAAAGACTTACAGGTTTATAGGTAAATTGGCCATTGTAAATGGCCCCTAGTGTAGGTAGGTGGTAGGAGAATTGTGGGGATGTGGTAGGGGACATGGGATTAATGTAGGATTAGTATAAATGGGTGGTTGATGGTCGGCACAGACTTGGTAGGCCAAAGGGCCTCTTTCAGTGCTGTATCTCTCTATGACTCTAACACTGATCCCTGGGGAACTCCACTACAAGCCTTCCTCCAGCCTGAAGCACATATGTTCACTACTATTCTTTGTTTCCTGTCATTCAGCCAATTTTGTATCCATGTTGCGACTGTCCCTTTTATTCCATGAGCTACATGTTTGCTCACAAGTCTGTTGTGTGGCACTGTATCAAATGCCTTTTGGATGTCCATGTACACCACATCAACAGCATTGCCCTCGTCAACCCTCTCAGTTACCTCTTCAAAAAAAACTCCAGCAAGTTAGTTGAACATGATTTTTCCTTAACGAATCCATGCTGGCTTTGCTTAATTACCCCGCATTTGTCCATGTGACTATTAATTTGGTCCCGAATTATTGTTTCCAGAAGTTTCCCCACCACTGAAGTTAAAGTGACTGGCCTGTAGTTGCTGGGCTTATCTTTACATCCTTTTTTGAACAAGTGTGTAACATTTGAAATACTCCAGTCCTGTGTCACCACCCCTGAGTCTAAGGAAGACTGGGAAATTATGGCCAGTGGTTCTGCAGTTTCCACTCTCACTTCCCTCAGGATCCTTGGATGCTTCTCATCCGGCTCTGGTGCTTTATCAACTTTAAGGATAGGCAGCCTATCTAATACCTCCTCCTTCTCAATTTAAATCCTTCTACCTCCTCTTTCACCGTGGTCTGGGTTGCATCTTCTTCGTTGGTAAAGACAGATGCAAAGTATTCATTTAATACCTCAGCTATTCCCCCTGCCTCCATGTGTAAATCCCTGGTCCCTAATTGCCCCCACACCTCCCTTTGCCACCCTTTTACTATTTATATGCCTATAGAAGACTTTGGGATTCCCTTTTTTGTTAGCTACCAGTCTCTTTTCATACTCTCTCTTTGCTTCTCTTATTTTCTTATTCACTTCCCCTATGAACCTTCTATATTCAGCCTGGTTCTCCATTGTATTATCTACCTGACATCTGTCATTAGCACACTTTTTCTGCTTCATCTTCATCTCTATCTCTTTTGTCATCCAGGGAGCTCCGGATTTATTTGCCCTACCTTTCCCCTACAAGGGAATGTACTTTGACTGTGTACGAACTCTCTCTTCTTTGTAGGTAGCCCATTGTTCAGCTATTGTTTTTCCTGCCAATCTTTGATTCCAATTTATTCATCCCAGCTTTCCCCCAATTAATCATTCTTACTCTGGATTGTTCTTTGTCCTTTTCCATAGTCAGCCTAAACCTTATGATACAATGATCACTATCCCCTAAATGCTCTCCTGCTGATACTTGATCCACTTGGCCCACCTCATTCCCAAGAACCAGGTCCAATAGTGCCTTCCCTCTCATTGGACTGGAAACATACTGCTGGAGAAAATTTTCCTGAATGCACTTTAGGAACTTTTGCTCCTCTCTGCCCTTTACATTACTAATATCCCAGTCTATATTTGGAGAATTAAAGTCCCCCATTATAATTACTCCATAATCCTTGCATCTCTCTATAATTTCCTTGCACATCTGTTCCTCTTCATCCTTTCCACTAGTTGGTGGCCTATAGACTACAATGTAATTGCATCTTTTTTGTTCCTTATCTCTAGCCAAATAGATACTGTCCTTGACCCCTCAGGGAGATCTTCTCTGTCCAGCAATGCAATGCTCTTCTTCATTAACACTGCCACCCCTCCCCCTTTTCTTCCTTTTCTATCTTTCCTGAACACCTTGTATCCAGGAATATTTAATACCCAGTCCTGCCCTTCTTTGAGCCAGGTCTCTGTTATAACCACATCATATTTCCAAATGCCAATCTGCACCCGTAACTCACAAATCTTATAAACCTCACTTTGTGCATTCACATACATGCACATTAACCCTGATTTAGACTTTATTACTTCCTCCCCTACTCTGCTCCATCTAATAACTTAATATTCTCTACTCTAGTGTTATCTATCTCTCCCAGTATTCTTTCCACCTTGGTATTCCTCTCTGATATTTCCTCCTGGTTCCCACACCAGGTGTAGAATTATTGGAGTGAAAGTAATGAGGCTAAATCCTAGAACTATAGAAAAATGTTGGCACAGAAGGAGGCCGTTCAGCCCGTCGTGTCCGTGCCGACTGAAAAAACTAGCCGCCCAATCTAATCCCACCTTCCAGCACCTGGTCCATAGCCTTGCCAGTTGCAGCACTTCAGGTGCAGGTCCAGGTATCTTTTAAATTAGTTCAGGGTTTCTGCCTCTACCACCATTCCTGGCAGTGAATTCCAGACACCCACCACCTTCTGGGTGAAAAGGTTTTTCCTCATGTCTCCTCTAATCCTTCTACCAATCACCTTAAATCTGTGCCCCCTGGTAATTGACCTCTCCACCAGGGGAAACAGGTCCATCCTGTCTACTCTATCTAGGCCCGTCATAACTTTGTGCACCTCAATTAAGGAACCCCTCAGCTTCCTCTGTTCTAAGGAAAACAACCCTAGCCGATCCAATCTTTCCTCATAACTGCAACTTTCAAGTCCTGGCAACATTCTTGTAAATCTCGTCTGTACTGTCTCCAAAGCAATTACGTCCTTTCTGTAATGTGGTGACCAGAACTGTATGCAATTCTCCATCTGTGGCCTAACCAGCGTTTTATACAGTTCCAACATTACATCCCTGCTTTTGTATTCTATACCTCGCCCAATAAAGGAAAGCATTCCATATGCTTTCTTCACTATATCTACCTGTCCTACCACCTTCAGGGACCTGTGGACATGCACTCCAAGGTCTCTCACTTCTTCTACCCCTCTCAATATCCTTCTGTTTATTGTGTATTCCCTTGCTTTATTTGCCCTCCCCAAATACATTACCTCACACTTCTCCAGATTGAATTCCATTTGCCACTTTTCCACCCACTCAACCAAACCATTGATATCTTTCTGGAGTCTATGGCTATCCACTTCACTATCAACTACATGACCAATTTCATCAGCAAAGCTCTCAATCATGCCTCCCACATTTAAGTCCAAGTCGTTAATATATACCACAAACAGCAAGGGAGCCAACACTGAGCCCTGTGGAATGCCACTGGAAACAGCTTTCCATTCACAGAAACATCCATCCAACCTGCCACATTCCCCTGTATCCAATGGGCTTTCATTTTACTGACCAGTCAGCCATGTGGGACCTTGTTAAATGCCTTACTAAAATCCATGTAGACCACATCCACTGCACTACTCTCATCAATCCTCCTTGTTACTTCCTCAAAAACTCAAATTAAGGTAGTAAGACATGACCTTCCCTTAACAAATCCATGCTGACTATCCCTGATTAATCCCTGCCTTTCTAAGTGGCAGTGTTTCCTGTCCCTCAGAATAGATTCTAACAATTTACCCACCACCGAGGTCAGACTGATTGACCTATAATTATTTGGCCTATCCCTTGCACCCTTTTTAAACAATGGTACAATGTTTGCAGACCTCCAATTGTCTGACACCTCTCCTGTATCTAGTGAGGATTTGAAGATGATCCTCAACATATCCGTTATTTTCTCCCTGGCTTCCTTTAACAATATGGGATGCAATCCATCTGGACCTGCCGATTTATCCACTTTCAAGGATGTCAGACCCTCTAGTACCTCCTGTCTCATTATGCTTATCATATCCAATATTTCACACTCCTCTTTAAACACTATGTCTGCATCAACCCTCTTCTTTGTGAAGACAGAGAACAAAAAACTCATTAAGAACCCTGCCCACATCTTCTGCATCCACGTTTAAGTTCCCTTGTACATCTCTGATCGGTCCTACCCTTTCCTTAGTTATCCTCTTGCTCTTAATTTACTCATAAAACATCTTTGGGTTTTCCTTGATTTTACCTTCCAATAATTTTTCATGTCCTCTCTATGCTTTGCTAATTTCCTTTTTTACTTCACCCCTGCATTTTCTATGCTCCTCGATAACCAGTGGGGGGGGGGGGAGGTTTAGATCCTGAACTAAGGACTGGATTACAAATAATTATTCCTTACCCTGAAAGGTTAAGGGGAGATTTAGTAGAGGTGTTTAAAATTATATTGGGGTTTTGATTGAGTAGATAGAGAAATAACTGCACTGGCAAAAGGGGTGATAAGCAGAGCATTCGGATTTAAGATAATTGGACAAAGAATAGGGGTGAGGATAAGTGGGAGATGAGGAGAAATGTTTTTACAAAGCGAGTTGATAAAAATCAGGAATGTCTGACAAGAGTGGTGGAAGCAGATTCAATACTTTCAGCTTTCAAAATGGAATTGGATATGAATTTGAAAAGTAGAAAAATGGCAGGAATTTTCGGGAATGAGTGGGACTAATTGGATAACTTTCAAAGAGCTGGCACCGGCACAGTGGGCTGAGTGACCATTTTCTATGCTGCATCATTCTATGTTGTATATGATTTATAGTTTGGAGCAGAGGAGGGTAAGAGGAACCTGATTGAGGTCTTTTATGATTTTTCTGGATGTGAAGCATTTGGAAAGAGGAGAATGTCTCTGTCAGGTGTGGCAGTTGGCTACCTAGCACAGTCTGAAGATTGTAATGGGTAAAGATGAAAGAAACTATCTTAATGGCTCTGCAAATCTCCAACACACGGTACCCATGGGCTGGAATTTTACGTGGTGCGGAATGCCCCACTCACTGGCCCAAAAGTCAGGGTGAGCCCGCCTCCGTCGGGCCTGGGGATCCATCCAGGATTTTATGCTCCCCAGGCCCTTAACTGGACTTTGGTGGGATTTCCACCTCTTTGAGGCAGGAAGTCCTGCCTTCAAGAGCTGCCAGCCAATCAGCGGGCCGGCAGCGCTCAGTCCCAGCAGTGCCACCAGGAGCAGTGGCCACTGCTGGGATTGCACTCATCCAACAGCAGCAAGAGGGACGTCGGCCCCGGAACAAAGATAAGTTTTGAGGCCTCACCCGCGACAATTATCCGGGTCCCAGCAAGGCAAGGGGAGGGGTCGGTTGGGAGGGGGGTGGACTTTATTTCACTGGGAGCAGAATGGGGCTTCATGGGTGGCCCTCTGTGGGGCACAGAGTGCCCAATCCGGAGGCCCGCCACCCAGCCTGCAGTGAGGCCACCAGGTTTTACCTGGCAGTGTTCTGGGGTCCCAAGGTGCCTGCCTGCTGCTGGTAAAATACCTGCGGCAGGAGGAGGCCCTTAAGTGCCAGTTAATTGGCCACTTAATGGCCTTGATTGGCCTGGGGCAGGTGGGCCATTTCTTGCCACCGCTGCCCTGGTAAAATTGCAACGGGGGGAGGGAGGTTGTCGGGAACGGCACCCCCAACCTCCCATTCAATTCGTACTCTAGATTGATCTTTGTCCTTTTCCATAACCAACCTAAACCTTATGATACAATGATCACTGTCCCCTAAATGTTCTCCTACTCCTGTGTGGGGACGTAAAATTCCGGTTATGGAATGGGAGGGCGTGCATTCGGTCCTGCAATTTTCATTTTTTTTTCCTCTTCCCAGTCTGTACGTGGAATTGATACCTGTCTACTGGGGGAGGGTGGATGGGAGAAGCTTAAAAAGGGCTGAGACAATGAACTTATAGTTAATTTGTATTGTTCTATTTCTTCCAGGAGCCTGAATGGGATGTCAGTAGTGCTTTTGTTGCCAATGCTGCTAGTCACATTAAACCCAAGAGCAAAATCAAACCTGACAAAAAATCAAAGGAAAACAAAGAGAATGGGGCAAAAAACCATGAGGTGAGTTTGTGTGTGTTTCTTAGTGTGTTTCTATGGGTGTGTTTGTGTGTGTATGTTTCTTTGTATGTTTCTATGGGTGTGCTTGTGTGTGTTTCTTTGTATGTTTCTATGGGTGTGTTTGTGTGTGTTTCTTTGTATGTTTCTATGGGTGTGTTTGTGTGTGTTTCTTTGTATGTTTCTATGGGTGTGCTTGTGTGTGTTTCTTTGTATGTTTTTTTTGGGTGTGTGTGTGTCTCTGCCCTGATACATTTAACCCTGATTTCCACTCTTATCATTGAAATCAAAAGATTTATCTGAATTCTCTTTCCTTCAGGTGACCTGCTTATTTGATTCAGATGCCCATTAACTACCCATTCAACACGTTGCTTTAGTAACATGGATGACAAATAGTGACAGATTTGTTATTAAATTCTGAATTGATAGATTTTTGTCAGGCAAGGGTATAAACGGGTTACGAAACCAAGGCAGGTAGGTACAAATCAGCCAGGATCTAATTGAATGGTGAAAACAGGCCAGGGATAGGCACCATGGACATTTGACAAAATTATTGATTCAGCCACAGACATGGGTGCAATTAATCTGTATATAAAATATATAGCCAATCTAATGCCATCAAAACACAGTCCAATTTAAAACACATTTCTCCCTATAAACAAAGTACCTAAGCATAAAAACATCAATGGAGAGCAGCACAACTGTATTAGCTAGCTAGCAAAACAGCATGCCGTGCCAGTGCGATTACTTTTGTTGACAGAATAGTGCCAGCTATACCATGTCATGGGGTGGTAGTTAGACTTTATAGGATGACCTCTGTGGATTCACACTGTTCCAGGAGTGTAAGTTCATCCAATAAACCATGAAACTCAAGGAGAGGATTGTTATTGTGGTTGTTGAGGTGAGGCAGTAGAAAATCAGCAATAGGAAGATGGACATTTCTCTCACTGCTGTTGTCACAAGACAGTTTAACCCATGGTCAATGTTTGTGTAACTTCTCCACCTGCTTGTAATATGTGCCTGAAGAGAGGGCAGCCAACAAAAGGGCAGTGATCTCCAAATTCTCCAAAGGAGAATTTTATAGGATGGAGCAGATAGTACTTCAGAAGAGTCATGTAAAACAGAAAAGCAGAGTGGGACAGGAAGGGACAGAGAGATTAACGGTAGGTAGCCAAGACTAGTTTATTCATCTTGACAGGCTGTTAAAGTAGGTGCTGCATTCTAAAATACAGAAACAATAGAATCTCTCATGGAAAAAATGTCATTTACCCACCAAAGCTAGTGACAAAATTAGATAAACACAATTACAAATAAAGAGCGCCCTTCACTTCCTCCAATAAAGCGATTCTCTGAAATCGCTTTCTATATCTCAGTCTATCACTGTTGATTCCGATTCAGCTCTGATAAGATAATTAACAAAAAGCATTTCTACAAGAAGTCGAACAGTTGTTACTGCATGTATTATTCAATTTCAAAATATTTAGTCACTATCTGTAAGATTGTACTCCAAACTAACCAATTTATGTCCAAGCCAAATCTCTTGCCTGTTAGCAAAGAAGCAGTTATAATGTAATGCAATTATATCTTACAGACAATTTTCAAATGACATTGGCCACTCAGCTTATCTTCCCTCAAACTGGATAGTAAATGATGCACATTGCAGTTACTGATCTTTGACGTACTTGTAAAACCTGACCTTTAATCCAATTCGTAGCAAAGGAAAACAGTTAATGACCGTGTCTAACATGGTCATTGAAACATAATAAATTTTTACTATGTCTTCCCGACAGTTTTTGAAACTAGCAAATGCAGCAGGGATTTTGTTAAGGAGTTGTAGACAGTTCATCATAGATTAAGGTTTATTAAAGCTATCCATTACTTTGTATTTCTTAAGTATTATATATGAGTCAGCAGCATCCTGTTTTTACCGCTATCACTCAGCCCCAATACTCCTTACTTTTGTATTCATGAGGAACATACAGTGCTGACTTCTGGAGATTCCTTGGATTTTCTTACCTGTTTTTCCCTTAATACAAATTCGGCAACAATGTGACTCCAAATGGATAGCAGTGGAATTGTGACATTTATACAGAAATAAAAGTCCGCTAACTTTCAACATGTCACTCAGCTTGTGTCCCAAGTGAAAGTAATATTTACCAGAGCATAGAAATTGAGACTTTCCCGAAGTGACTTTTGCCATTTTAAAATCAGTTTACATAAAACAAGCCTTTAAACTTGTTTTTAAAAATAATCTAGCTCCCAGTTATTTTAAAACACAAGGTTAAAGGCTTGAAGTAGAGGTGTCCAAACTTTTCACCTGGGGGAGCACATTACAATTTTTGTCCTACACAGAGGGCTGGTGAGGCAATGTCAGAAAAATAAAGACATTAAAAATTTATCTGACAAGAAGTGTGCATTTTTTGAAGAAGCTTTAAATGAGAAGACTAATTTATTGACTTAATTTCTCGTCACTATGTTGGACACTGATTTAGTGAGATATCTGGTATTTTATGCTTGCACTGTGGTCAATGATTGCCCGCATCCTTTTGTAGCGATGCAGCGTATTCTGGATAGATATCCGTCTGCCAGGAGTGATCTAGAATGCTTTCTCTGCCTCCTCTGTCTGTCTGTCTCTCTCTATCACTGTCTTTATGTCTCTCTCTCCCCCACCACTCTCTCTCCCCCCCACCACTCTCTCTCCCCCCCACCACTCTCTCTCCCCCCCACCACTCTCTCTCCCCCCCACCACTCTCTCTCCCCCCACCACTCTCTCTCCCCCCCACCACTCTCTCTTCCCCCCCCCCACTCTCTCTTCCCCCCCCCCACTCTCTCTTCCCCCCCCCCCACTCTCTCTTCCCCCCCCCCACTCTCTCTTCCCCCCCCCCACTCTCTCTTCCCCCCCCCCACTCTCTCTTCCCCCCCCCACTCTCTCTTCCCCCCCCCCACTCTCTCTTCCCCCCCCCCACTCTCTCTTCCCCCCCCACTCTCTCTTCCCCCCCCCACTCTCTCTTCCCCCCCCACTCTCTCTTCCCCCCCCCACTCTCTCTTCCCCCCCCCACTCTCTCTTCCCCCCCCCACTCTCTCTTCCCCCCCCACTCTCTCTTCCCCCCCCCACTCTCTCTTCCCCCCCCACTCTCTCTTCCCCCCCCACTCTCTCTTCCCCCCCCCACTCTCTCTTCCCCCCCACTCTCTCTTCCCCCCCCCACTCTCTCTTCCCCCCCCACTCTCTCTTCCCCCCCCACTCTCTCTTCCCCCCCCACTCTCTCTTTCCCCCCCCCCACTCTCTCTTCCCCCCCCCACTCTCTCTTCCCCCCCCCACTCTCTCTTCCCCCCCCCACTCTCTCTTCCCCCCCCACTCTCTCTTCCCCCCCCCACTCATCTCTTCCCCCCCCCACTCTCTCTTCCCCCCCCACTCTCTCTTCCCCCCCCACTCTCTCTTCCCCCCCCCACTCTCTCTTCCCCCCCCCACTCTCTCTTCCCCCCCCCACTCTCTCTTCCCCCCCCCACTCTCTCTTCCCCCCCCCCACTCTCTCTTCCCCCCCCCACTCTCTCTTCCCCCCCCACTCTCTCTTCCCCCCCCACTCTCTCTTCCCCCCCCACTCTCTCTTCCCCCCCCACTCTCTCTTCCCCCCCCACTCTCTCTTCCCCCCCCACTCTCTCTTCCCCCCCCCACTCTCTCTTCCCCCCCCACTCTCTCTTCCCCCCCCCACTCTCTCTTCCCCCCCCACTCTCTCTTCCCCCCCCACTCTCTCTTCCCCCCCCCACTCTCTCTTCCCCCCCCACTCTCTCTTCCCCCCCCCACTCTCTCTTCCCCCCCCCCACTCTCTCTTCCCCCCCCCCACTCTCTCTTCCCCCCCCCCACTCTCTCTTCCCCCCCCCACTCTCTCTTCCCCCCCCCCCACTCTCTCTCCCCCCCCCCACTCTCTCTTCCCCCCCCCACTCTCTCTTCCCCCCCCCCCACTCTCTCTTTCCCCCCCCCCACTCTCTCTTTCCCCCCCCCCCACCCCATCTCTCTGTTTTTCATGATTTTTCTTCCCTCTTTCACTTTCTCGCTCTTTTCTTTCTCCCCGCCCTCTTTTCACTCCTCTCTCTTCTCACCGTTTGGATGCAGATTTTCTTGATCTTTGTCAATTCAGTTCGTGGGAGAAAGGATAAAAGCAGGATTATCACTCATGATGTGTCGCTGAGTTTGCTGTGGTTATCCCAGTGTACACGGGCACTGTGAACACACCTACAGAGGAACCTTGTAAGTGGGATTATTTAGAAATGAATCATGATATATTGAAGTTTAAAAAGACACTTTGTATAAAACACGGGCAAATCACAACTGAGCAATCTCAAAGGGGACCAAAGAGAGAAAGTGTCCATTATTTTTGGTTTCTTTCGGATTGAGATTGGAACAGTGATTCGCTGCTATTGACCTTGTGACCTATATAGATCATTTCCTCACAGGGAGGAAGTGAAGTAACTGTCTCTGCTTGCAACAAAGAATTCCACCACGCTCCATCTATCTGGCGACCAATACCACAGTTGATCAGTTAGTGCATAATCATAATGATAAGTGTTGGCCATTCACAGTAACTGTTGCAGAAAGTCTGAAAGGAAATGTTCAATTCAGTATGAAAACTTAATGCACTGAAATGTTGTAGGTTTGACTCCATCTTGCTGAATTAACTGATCATAGATGGACTTGAGCATAGTGAAGACTGGTGGAAATTACCCAGGGCTCCTGGGGCTGCTTTGGGAAAGGGCAGAGTCTGGCTTGGCCGTGATGCACCCCCCAGTGGAATTGCCCATGGCGCTCGCCGTGCAGTTCATACAGTGGAAAACTGATTAACCGAGGAGGTTACATTTGTGTATGAAATGCCATTTTGCATCCACCCCTCCAACAGCTTGTGTTAATTTTGTGGGACATTTTGTTTCTTTTACTTGAAGAATGTTTTTTGTTTTGTTAGCCAGTTTTTAATCTGTGGCTTTTTAATTCACTTTTCAGCTCAGTGGTTGGATCCATTAATATTGAAAAGCCGGCAACTAGCTGGTAGGTCATTGGATGTAAAAGTTTACAGTATTTTAATTATCCTGTGTTTGTCACTTTTTTTCCCTCCACATCAAACTTCAAATTTGGCCTGTTTAAAGCATTCCTTAAACGAATCACGTTCCTTCATTTCAGCTCTAAGCCTTTCACAGGACAGCATCCCTCTCCCTGGTTTCTGTCTGAGGCTGAACAAACCATTCAAACCTTGGGGTGACATTTAACCCCGGGTTGAGGTTCCGACTCCATATCCTCTCCATCACCAAGGCTTCCTATTTCCACCTCTGTAACATCGCCCGACTTTGCCCCTGCCTCAGCTCATCTGCTGCTGAAACCCTCATCCATGCCTTTGTTACCTGTAGACTTGGCTATTCTAACGCACTCCTGGCCCATCTTCCACCCTCCATCAACTTGAGCTGATCCAAAACTGTGCTGTTCGTGTCCTACTTGGCACCAAGTCCTATTCATCCATCTCCCCCATGCTTGCTGACCAACATTTTCTCTCGGTCTGGCACTGCTGTGTTTTTAACATTGTCACCTTTGTTTACAAAGCCCTCCATGGTCTTGCTCCCTACCTATCTCTGCAATCTCCTCCAACCCTTTGAGATATCTGTACTCCTCCAATTCTGGTTTCTTGAACTTCCCCAGTTTTAATCACACCACATTGGCAGCTGTGCCTTCGGTTGCCTAGGCCCTAATCTCTAGAATTCCCTCCCTACACCTCTCCGCATCTCTACCTCACTTTCCTCCTTAAGACACTCTTAAAACTTACCTTTTTGACCAAACGTTTGGTCATTTGTCCTAATATCTCCTTATGTGGCTCGGTGTGAAACGTCAGGATGTCCCAAAGTGCTTAACAGCCAGTGAAGTACTTTTGAAGTGTCATCACTATCGTAATGTAGAAAATGTGGCAGCCAATTTGCGCACAGCAAGCTCCCACAAACGGCATTGAGATTAAAGACCAGATAATCTGTTTTTTTTTTAAAGTAATGTTGTTTGTGGGATAAATGTTGGTCTGCACACAGGGTGAACTCCCCTGCTGACCTTCCACATAGTGCCTGGGGATCTTTTATGTCCACCGGAGAGGGCAGATGGGGCCTCAGGTTAGCATCTTATCTGAAAGATGGCACCTCCAACAGCACAGCACTCCTCAGTACTGACTGACAGGCAGTGTGGCACTCCCTCGTATGAATTAAGAACAAAGGGAAGGGGTGCACTGCACAGATGGTTTTTCATCATGGTTGCAAGTCCTGGTAGGAATGGTCTTTTGTTGGAAGTCTGCTGTCAGCTCCTAAGCTTGGTCGCCCTTGGCCAGATCGATGTAGAAGACGGAGGCCAAGGAAGACTGGTGCAGGAGGGGGAGTTTACTGGCGATTGCTTCTCCGCCTTTAGAATCATAGAATAGTACAGCACAGAAACAGGCCATTCAGCTATCGAATCTGCGTCGGCTCTTTGGAAGAGCTATCCAGTTAGTCCCACTCCTCACAAAAGCAAAATACTGCAAATGCTGGAAATCTGAAATAAAACGGACGATGCTGGAAATACTCAGCATGCCTGGCAGCATCTGTGGAGAGAGAAACAGAGTTAACGTTTCAGGTCTGTGATCTTTCATCAGAACTCCCACTCCCTTGCAACATTTTATTCCTTGAATTATTTATCCAGTTCCCTGTTGAAGGCTACGATTGAATCTGTTACCACCACCCTATCAGGCAGTGGACTTCAAATCCTAACCACTCGTTACATGAAAAGGTTTTTCCTTGCACTGCCTCTGGTTCTTTTGCCAGTCACCTTAACTCCGTCTATCTGGTTATCGACAGAGGCAGGAGTGCTACTGATTGAACCACTGCTTTTTAAAGGAGGAAGTTGAGGTGAAGGGATTTAAGGTTACAGGGATCGAGAGAGTGTGGCCCCAGCTGCCAATGATGCTGCAAACATCTGACTATTGTTATAAATCCTGACTTCACCCACTGCCTATTGTGTTTCACAGAGCAAGGAATTGACCTGGCTAAGCAAGGCTCCTATTCTAAGGCTGTCGAGCTCTTACAGAAGCCGTCCACTTTGATCCCAAGGATCACAGGTAACTAAGTGGCCCAGGCTAAACTTTTTGAGAGCTGCATCATTTGCATGTAGACCCTGGAATATTGAAGTGTGTTTGGGAGATGCTTGACTCCTCACTGATCCTCTTCAACACACTGCCACTGCCAGCTGGATTAAGTGTGATAGAGAGATTTCAAAGGCTGTGATTACAGGTGTGATCATCCTGTATTGGCATTTAAAATATATTAATGAGGCTGGAAGCCTCAGACTTAACCTGCGTTGCAAGTTTAACTGTCTGGCAGGCAATGCCCCCTGTAAGTTTTGTTTTCTTTATCTTGTATGCGGCCTGCACACCTGAATGCGCGGAACCTTTATGCTATTTTGCGTGATCGTGCATGTACAGTTTCATAAACGGGACAACTTGTGAGTGGCCTGCACGGTACCTTCCAGACTGCTGTGTGACCATATGTGGCCGTCACTGGAGTGTCCCCCAACCTGATTGGATGCCAATCCAGGACTCTGTGCTCTCCGGGCTGTTCCCAGGGTCACACACTGAGATAAATATCAAATGCTGCAGGAGAACCACCAACTTGGTGAAAGACGCTCTTTAATCTGCCCGAAACTTGCTGGTCTTCCAGCGCAAAGAGTTGTCCACGGACCGAGTGTTGCAGACTGGCACATTCCAAGGTCCAGGACTACGTGCTGAGGGACGCACTAAAGCTTGGGGCAGCCGCTGCAAAGGCTC